>NW_027497086.1:0-168139 GCF_021521415.1 Bidens hawaiensis | reverse complement strand
GAATCATAATCTGCTTCCTGTATAGCAAGTCATTGTCTGTTCAGATAAATTAACCAACCACAGGATCGGGTCGATTTATCTTGATCAGTTTAGTCTCCAGTCCTCGACCAAGAACATGACGGCCTCTCCCGTACGATTGTCATAGTACCATCGGGTTGAAGAGAGATGCATTTGTTGGGGCATCGTCTTCACCGGCACTCTCTTCATCGTCTTCGGCGGTTTTACTTTAAGCACAAGTTTCTTCCAGCCAATCTTTCGAAATCTCATCAATGCGTTTATGTATCGGGACCTGGGCTTAAAGAACTTGAACCCATGATTAACTTCGAACAGCAAGTGTTGATAAAACCACTCAGCTGTCTTGATGCCACCACGATTGATAAATGGACGCCTCACGAGGGTACGAACATCCACACGGTAGTGTAAGAACATCCATCATCCTCTCATAATTCTGAACTCCCTTCTCCCATTTCACTATACATACCTTAAGCTCGGAATCATATAGCCATGAGACTATGTCACCATGAACCTTGGGTACAGTCTTGAGGTAGTTACTTGATTCTCTTTGACCCATGCAGCTGATGTGTCTTTCCGTTCTTGATCAACAAATCGATACGCCTTGATAATCTTACCCGCAGCTTAAATCTGAACCACTTATCAATATCTTCTTCAGTTGGATCCACAATTGGGTCAAACCGAGTATCCACAACTTTCTTTCCCTTAGACATCTTCTCCAAATCATCCTCAGCTGCTTTAAAAGTTTGTTCATTAAAAGCCGGAGCACCTTGATCAACGTTCGTGTGTTGATACAGGTCAGGATACTCCTCAGCTGTGACGTCTTCCATCTCAACATCCTCATCTTCATAAATAAAATCTGTGTTCATTTGACTAGACAGATCATCCTCAACTCCTTCCTCATTCACCACTTCGACATCAGGTTCTGTTTCTAACACGGTCAACTGTTCGTCATTCAACCCAAGCAGTATGAAAATCTTCTCTCGTGTCAGAGACCTGTCGACAAACTCACCCTCCTCTATCTCATCGTTGTTCACCATGCTTCTAATCACCCCCGATCCATCCATAAATATTACCGTGTCGGCTTCAATCATCTCTATTGGTTAGCAGCCGGATAATCACGATACACAATAATCTGTTTCTCTGAATCGTCAACAGAACTCGTACCCGCACCAGACGCAGGGTCTTGAGTTTGTTTGGTCTCACCACCAGCACCAGTCTCATCATCATCAGAATATTCCTCATTATTCTTGATCTTTTCAAGCATCATCATTGCAAGTCAATTGAAGAATCAGATCCTCTTGCTCTTTAATCTTCACCCCCTGGGACTCAACAATCTCACGTAGGGCCTTTGTTTCCTTGTGACAGAAAGAAACATAGCTGATAGTTTGTTCTGATTCTCCATGAGACGTTCTTGATTTAACCAATCAGCATTCATCTGGTTCTCATACAAATGGAGAAGATTTAAAAGCATTTCTGTCTGACGATGTGGTGCATAGCATACAAGGATGGATGAATTGTTGGATTGGACCTTGAGGCCTTGTAATTCTCATAAATGAGAAATCACTAGGAGGAGGAGGCCTCATAGGTATGGTTTGAGGAGTTGTAGCCACAGTATCAGTTGGCAATGGTATTTCAGTTAATGCTGACTGAGGTATCATGCCCAACTTCTCATGTGATACCATCGTTGTCGTCAAGGTCATTGCCGGAGTGCTAGTTGTAATTGGCACTACCGGGCTTTGAGTCGTTGTTTGACGAGGTGCAGGCACACCAATAATTTCACCAGCCCCAGCAGACACACGTCTCTTCTTTGATGGCTCACCAGTTGCCACCTGCCTTCCCTTTTCTTTTTCTTTCCAATTGAGCAGCAATGGTGGCAGCTAATGCAGCATCAACTGTATCTTGTTGTTCTTTAAGAGCGGCATCACCAGTACTACCATTTCCACCTGTATTACCCCCTTCACCATCATTCCCATCACCACCATCATTTCCATTATCATCATCGTTCCCACCTTCACCTCCTCACGCTCGGAATCTGAATCATCATGAATCCAGTGAACCTCGTAAGGACATACATAATTAGGATCAACGATATGACCAATCATTCGTTTATCCACTGGCCTTGCCTTTCGATAGATAGCCATTCTACGTACTGTGTCGGCTGTCATGTGTTCCTTATAAAGCTTATCATTTACCAAGGTTTGATCAATTGCTAAATTGGGTATCAAGTCTTGAATAATCAGCTGCAAAAACCGAGGATACATTAAAAATTTCTTCTTCTGTCCGTTTGCTGAACTTGTTCTGCCAAATGATCGAATAAAAGTTTAGAGTATTTGAATGGCTTGTTGAGGATTAAATCCATAAAAGCTGATTGCAAACTGAGTCGACATTCATCAAAGCCACCCCGACGGCCACTCATACAGTGAATAAGAACATGGAGAAGATATTTGTATGGTGGGCACAATCCATTCTTGTTCAGCATAGATTTATGAACATCTCCACCATAACGTACACGGGTAAACAAACCCCTGACCAATTACCTATCGAATTCACTCGGGTATCATCAGTATCAGCAAATCAAAACACACGACGAATTACTTCAACATCAATTGTAATTGAAGTGTCATTGATCGTGCTCGAATATGCTTCTCTTCCTCCACATACGCAGCAGTATCCCAAAACTGCCTGACAATACATAGATACACCATAGGTCGAGCAGTGATGGCATATTGTATTACTGATCGTCTTAAAAAGGCCAACATATCTCCAAATGTAGCTATGTCAGCAACGTCTGAAGCAACATAAGCACAGATGTTGTGCTTTTTGTCAGATGGTAATAAAATAACATCAGCATGCTGTTCCTGAGGAGGTTGCTCCTATGGTGGTTGTTCTTGAGGTGGTTGATCTTGTGGAGGTTGTTCTGGTGGTGATTGTTCGTGTTGCCCTTGATCAGCCATTGGTGGATCTTGATTTACTTGATCAGACATGTTTACTGTATAAATAAAAATGAATACGAGAAGATGTAGAATCGTATTCAATATCACAATATGTCAACGTATTTATAAGTGGTGTATTCATTATCAATCAATATATGTATTTAAGTTATTTACGCGTTTAGACGATTGAAATACTTTATATAATTTAAAAATGAATTTTAAAGTTAATTACATAATTAATAATTGAATGTCATTCGTTAAATATCCCACTGATTCGTTACTATTCAATAACGAATTGTGCGATTCGCTATCTGGTAAATAAGCCAACGAAGTAGCCTTAGCGAATTATTTGCAAGATAACGAACTACAGATTAGGTTCGTTATACTTTTAACGAATCAACATCTGATTCGTGAACTCCATTCTTCGCTTAGCTAGTTCGTATATGTCCTTAACGAATTGGACACGAAACAGTTCCAATTCGCTAAGGAGAACGAATGGTCCATTAATTAGACTTAATCTTTGACTCCTCATAGTCAAAGTCAAAATTAAGATGAACACAGATAGTCAACAATATGAATCCATAAGCAATTAGTCCATAACTATCGTTGAATCATCAAGACAATGAACGTGTTGAACTCGGAAACACACAATGAAGCTCATGGTGATGAGATTGAGACTCAAAACCCAGAGATACTGAGGTTAACCGGAGTAAACAGAAACACAGAAACTATGAAAACATAATCAACCCGACAAACTATAATCAAACGTCGATTAAAGTCCACCAAGGGTATCGGAATCACATTCCGATTACATTGAAACATTAATAATTTATATAATCACAATGGTGCATAGATAAATCAGGGTTTAAAGACTCGGAAAACCCTTATACCACAAAAGTACGTAATTCGTCTATCAAATCACACTCATTTTTGACGAAAAACATATCGCCATGACCATCTATACCTGAGAAACACAGAGATATCCTTGAAATGTCGAAATATGAAAGTCGAGATTTCAGAGAAAATTTTGAATAGGGTGACTTTAGGGTGAAGGAAGAAGACGAACAGTGAAGGACTGTTCGTGTTTCTTGTCCAATTTATCTTAACACGCTACCCTTGGTACACAGTGTACGAATTATGTAATTCGTTTGAATTTTAAATAACGAATTAGCTAATTCGCTATTCTAATTCGTTACCTTATGGTAGCGAACAAGACATGATAAGTGTCTTTGATTCGTTAAATATGTATAACGAAGAAGGGATGATTCGTTACAGAGTGCGGAAGCGAATTAGGTGAGCGAACTAGAAACCAGTTCGCTAAAGAATCACCTAGTTCGTTATCTATAATTAACGAAGTAGAATGTTAACGAATTAAACATTTTATTTAATTTTAACTTAAATAATTAAATGAAATAAATAAAGAATTAATTAAATAAAATGTGAATTACCGAGAACCGTTTATCTCGATAACTAAATACCTTAAAAACGTTTCATTTTTACGAAAAAATACTTCAAATAAGTTATTTAATAATATATAAAGAAAGAAAGATAAAATCTTTTTGGTATTTTGTAAAAAATTTTAAAGAATGTATGTACAAAGAAATATCCGAACTAATTATAAATTTAACAATCTTTTTGTGTTTTTCTATGATTTTAACCAAAAGCAATACATGTTTTTGTGTTTTTGTTGAGTTTGAGCAGAGAATCATATTGACCATATTGCCCTTCCATCACAGTTTTATATTTCAACGATATTATGACTGGCGTTAAGAAGGTCATTGGTATTGTTGTCCACTTAAATCTAATAACAAATTTTCAAGTGTTTTTGTGATATGATTAATTGATTCAATTATAGCACAGAATATCAGAAACTATCAGCCTCTAATCTCGGTTCAAGCTTAATTTGTTTTTTGCCAAAACACCCCAACTTGACTTAAACCATTATAGTGTTGATCAAAAGCTTTGATACCAATTGAGAAATTTTGAGCAATGCATCAAGTTTCCTTTACTAAGAGTGAGTATGCACGAGTCCATCTGTTGGCTTACATACATTGTATCCCCTGGGGTCCGTTTCTTAATAGTATTAAGACGCACGCAAGGGAGGAACAAATGTATGACTAACAACGGATTTTGATCAAGTCAGTAATTTGGATTTGTACGAGGTACAACAGTGATCAAGTTTAATGACTTTGGGTTTTCTCTAAAAGCGAGTGAAATATTTATGCATATGAATTCCCAGATGATTAAACCGCATAAAGACTCACAGTGTCCAGAAGCCTAACGCTTGTTATTTGCTTTATTATGTTTTTGGAGATCAACAACTATAAGGCTTGAGTATGTCTGGTTATTACATTTCTGCCATCCTCACCGAGACATTTGCTAGAGACTAACATCCCTTTCAATTTGGCGTTTCTTTATGTTTATATCACATACTTTACTCTACTTGGTTGTTTTAAGACCTGCCAATGCACCAATACAATTAAGCACACAGTCTTTTAAGCTTACTTCTTACTGGACTTGGGGTCAAGATAATCAATGTACTATCATTTTCTCTCTTTGCTTCAAAAACTCAAAATTTTGAGGAGCAAAAAACAAAATAAAGATAAATTTAATCGCCCCAGTTAACTTAAGTCTACAAATAAATGGCTGTTCTATCAATTCAACAAGTGAATAATAGGAACAAGACATGCAAGCATGCTTCACAAACTTAAATAACCGTCATAATTTTCAGCGAGAAAATAATCTAAAAACGCATAACGAATGCCCCAACTATTTTCCATTATCAGGTAAATGACTAACCTTAACATTTACAAGTAAATGTCAGGACCAAACATATATACGTACATGTCCATCAAATGTAGATAATTGACATAATTTTCAGCAAACGCATGCAAAAATCTTTTAGTTTTTCTCTATACATACTTTAAAAGCACAATATTTTTGTCTTTTTCAATATTCTTATAAACAAAATAAACTTCACAATCTTTTTGGATTTTCGAATTTTAAAATGTTTTTGGTTTTTCAAGAAATATGTTAAAGGAAAACATTAAAGAAAAGAAATCACAATATTTTTGATTTTTCTGAATTTTCTAATGTTTTTGGATTAAGAATTTTTAATGTTTTTGGGTTTTATCTATACAAACAACAAAACACAATCTTTTTGTATTTTCTAGATTTTCACCCCCTAAAACCAAAATAAATTTTAAAAGAAAAAATTAACAGAAAATAAAGATAGTCATCCTTGTTTAAGGACATCAGCGAGGGTCCTCAATCCGTTTAAACCAAGCAAAAATTTAAAACGCTTTTTGTCAAAAGCTTTGGTAAACAAATCGGCTTTCTGAAAGTCAGTATGTACTTTCTCAAGGTCTATCAACTTCTTCTCAAAGCAATCTCGTATAAAGTGATATCAAATTTCGATATGTTTGGTTTTCGAAGGTTGTACGGGATTCTTTGTGATAGAAATTGCAGCAGAATTATCAATCAGAATAGGAGTAGTAAGAAACTTCAAACCGTAGTCGCGAAGATGTTGTTGTATCCACAAAACCTGGGAACAGCAACTCGAGGCTGCAAAATACTCAGCTTCGGCGGTTGAAGTGGAGATCGTTGTCTGCTTCTTACACTGCCAGGAAACAAGCCGGTTTCCTAAAAATTGACATCCTACAGTCGTTGATTTGAAGTTGATCTTGCAACCTCCATAGTCCGAGTCTGAATAAGCAGTAAGATCAAAAGTATCATCCTTGGGTACCACAACCCGATGTCTGGATTTCCCCTCAAATACCGAAGAATTCTCGTGACTGCATCTAGGTGAGTCACTCGTGGACTTGCTTGATACCTAGCACAAAGACAAACAGCAAACATAATATCAAGGCGAGAAGCCGTTAGATACATTAAAGAACCGATCATGGCACGATAGAGGGTAGGATCAATGGTATCCTCCAATTCATCCGGTGATAAATTGTGACGTCATTCACATACTTAGTCTGGTGAATGAAGATTCCGTTAGCAGACTGGTGAACCTGCAGCCCTAAAAAGAAATTCATCTCTCCCATCGAACTCATATCGAACTTTGTTTGCATGGACTTCTCGAACTCCTTACACAATGTGTCGTTTGTAGACCCAAAAATAATATCATCAACATAAATCTGGACTAGGAGAAGATCATCACCACAGTTTTATGAAAAATAGTGCAGTCGACAGTCCCTCTTTTGAAGCCAGTATCAGTCAGATGGTCGGCAAGTGTGCCATACCAAGCTCTCGGGGCCTTGTTTAAACGGTAAACACGGTCTGGATACTCAGGATCTTCAAAACCAGATGGTTGTTGGACAAACCTCTTCGTGTAGTTCACCATTAAGAAAATCACTCTTAACATCCATTTGGTTGACCTTGATCTTCTTGTAAGCTGCACATGCCAAGAAGATTCGAATCGACTCTAATCTTGCAACTGGAGCATATACCTCTGTGTAATCAATACCCTCTTGCTGATGAAACCCTTGCACCACTAGACGTGCCTTGTTTCTGACAATCACACCTCGATCATCTTTCTTACACTTATATACCCACTTAGTCGGAATCGCTTTCTTGACTCTAGCAGGCTTGTCTATTAAATCCCAAACACCCAATCGTGCAAATTGTTGTAATTCTTCCTGCATAGCTTCTACCCAAGAAGGATCTTCAAGAGCCTTACGAGCTGTCATTGGTTCAACTTGAGATAGAAAGCAAGTGAATTTAGCAAGATTTACAATTCCCGATTAATGTAAATCAGTGTAAGCACACAATATGTTATTATCACTTGACGAAGCAACTCGATGACGTGTACGAACGCCCACATCAAGTTCTACAATGATATTTTCCTGTGGATGATATCCATGAATTTGAAGAGTGGAATTCTCAGGAACAACAACATTATCAAATAAGTTAGTGTAGTTCACCAAGTTCAGGAGATGAAACATTTTCACTGTCAAGATTAATAACTTGATCTTCAGCTTGATCATCATCAGAAGAAGTGGAAACATTATCGATAGCCACTGGAGAAGCAACTTGAGGTTCCTCAGTTGAAGCATCAGGGTGAGCTGCAACATCATTAAAACTTGAAAATCTTGGAATTGCCAAATAATCTTCAAAGTATGCTCGAACCAGGTCTTCGTCAATGTGTTCAGTTGATGGAGTAAATGAATTAAATAAACTATCGTTGTCAAACATCCAATCGGGACCTTTTCCTTGAGGAGGAGTTGTGTACTTTTGACAGTCAACATGGTACCACTCTTCAACACAACCGGATGTAAAGTTAAATACCCTTTTCTTTGGAGATGCATATCCCAAGAAATACCCTTCGATAGTTTTTTCTTCAAATTTACCCGCATCCTTCTTCAACATAGTACAAGGACACCCAAAAGGTTCCAGATAAATTAGGTTTTCAATTATTCAATAACTCATAGCTCGTCTTTTTGAGTCTTTTAACAGTTAGAACCCGATTAAGAGTATAACAAGCTGTATTCACCGCCACATTCCAGAATTGGACGGGAAGCTTAGAATCAGCGAGCATTGTACATGCAGCTTCAATCAAGGTTCGATTCTTTCGTTCGGCAACACCATTTTGTTGGGGTACATAAGGTGCACTTTATTCTCGATGAATTCCTTTGTGAGTACAAAAGAAATCCAATATAGTGTTTTTGAATTCTGTACCATTATCACTTCGGATTCTCATCACCTTTTGTTTGTACAGTGATTCGATCTTGGTGATAAGGTTTTGTACCAAAACCGGTGTTTGATCTTTCGAACTCATAAATAACACCCATGAGTATCTTGAATAATCATCAGCCACCACAAGACAATACCAATCCGCAGAAATACTCGCACGATTCACAGGACCAAATAAATCCATATGAAATCGTTCAAGAGGAGTATTAATGGAATTCAATAATTTAGAAGGATGTGTCTTCTTCTTCTACTTGCCCTTTTTACATGCAACGCAGTGATCGGATAATTTAAAATTCTTCAATGAGACACCTTCTACTAAATCATTAGTCATCAAATAATTCATCTTTCTAACATGTATATGACCCATTCTACGATGCCATAGAATAGAGTCTTTCTCGGTTGCCTTCGAGACAAAACATGTTTCGATTGATTTGGATATCTTAGAGCTCATGTTCAAGACATAAATATCATTCGATCGTGGTGATCGCATGACAACCATGTCCTCGGGAATAACATAACCCGGTTTCAAGATAAGACATTCCTTGTCAGTAAATATCGTTGTATACTTTTTATCACAAATCTGCGATACACTTAATAAGTTATGATCCACTTTATCACAATAATTTACTTTCTCAAACGTGATGTGACCATTTGAAACATCACCCTCTTGTGTGATCATGCCCCCAGAATTCCCAGCAAATGCCACGTAACCCCCTTGAATATTCCTCACGTTGGTAAATAGGTCGAGATTCCTAGTGATATGACGAGAACATCCGCTATCCATTATCCAGTTTTCACCAGACACAGTCCTGGATGTACCCTACACACAAAATAAAGATGATTAGTTCAAAAAGGCAGCCCAGGCCTCAGTCTTGGACACCTTTTGGTTTTCTCTTTGATCATTAACTTTAACAGAGTTCAAATGTTGTTCAGCCACTTGTGAATAAGTTACTGGATTCCTAGACTTTCGTCTTAAGTAAGCTGCTTGAACAATGTTTGAATTCGTGTTCCTACAAAGTGGCTCATGCGGGACAAACTTTGGTTTAACCTGACCATGTGTCTCATTAACATGAATAACCTTCCGTGGATTCACATTAGAGAACATAATATGAGTCTCATCAGCATACGACACAGGTCGTTTCAGAATCTCTTTAACCAAATGAACCGGCTTAGAGTGGTCCTTGATAAAAGGATGAAGATTCTGATAGCTCTTCTTATTACAATCCCTCACAACATGACCAAGTTGACCGCAAAGAAAACAGCTTCGCATGTCTACACGATGTTGTTGTGAGGTAGTTGGAATGAATGACGCAGAAGTTTGATGATGACTCACATTCTTGGTCATGCTCCAAGCAAACTCATCAGATAATTCAGATTTCTTTTTCAAGTAAAAAATCCAAATTAGAACAATTTGAAAAACTTTTCAATGTGTCTGTCCCAGTTGACTTCACAAAGTTGATTTTCTTAGCTTGTTTTAAAACTTGCTTTGCCTTAGTCAATGGGTCAGATGGAACTGATGTTTTCGCTTGAGCATATCGACGTTCAAGATCTTGAATCTGTGACGTTTCATTGATAAAGACACTCTCAATAAGTTCAGGTTTAATGATGCTTATTGGAATATCTTTTTCTGTGAACATCGTGTCCATCCCTTTTAATTTATAAACTCTAACAGGTGAAGGCTTAGAACTAGGAGGATTAACAAACCGCATTAAGTCCTTATCAGAAATCTTTGGTTAATCTGACTTCTTTGCCTTTACCGGTTTAGTTTTTACCGATTCTTCCTTTTTCATGTGAGACTTGAATGAACCATACACAGCTTCCTCAAATTCTTGAGGTTCGCAAAGAATATGATTAGAACTTGGGATGTTCTTATTCTTGTGTATAATCTCAGGTTCAAACACGTCCTCGATAATCATTTTGTCATCATTCTCAACAAAGACCTTTTTACTTTGAACATGAGGATTTTGAGGAGCAACCTGGGTCTTAGCAGTTTCTGTTTTAACTGATTTTTCTGTGTTAACTGATTTTTCTGGTTTAACTGGTTTAGGTTTTTCATAAATCACAGTTTCTTTCTCAATCAAATCCTCTTCTTTTCTAGCAAAAGGATTAATTTTGTAATCATTGTGAAATGGAGGTGGAATTTCAACAAAACCAATACCTTTCTTAGAATCCTTTTGTTTACCAGATACTTCAATAATTCCATTTAACAGAAAAGAAGAATTTCTAAACTTTCCCAGTTTGTTCTTCAACTCAAGAACCTCATTCTCCAGCTCAGTTATCTTTGAACGATGTTTCAGAATTTCTTGAAACTTTTGGTCATTAATCGTCATTTTCACAGATAATTCAGCTTTGAGATCGTGGTTACTTATCGACAATGCTTCAATCTTTTCTCGAGATCTCATTTGAGATTCAAGAGATTGTCGATAAGTGTCCTTTAGAGAAGCAATTTCTCTTACAAGATTATCATTTTGATTTTTCAAAGCTTCTAACCTAGGTTTGTTAGACTCACAATCAACACATGATACTTTAACATATGAAATAGCAGAGATAGAGTGACTAACGTCATTGATTTTGGCCATGCAAGCAAATACTGTTGGAGGCTTGTCGCAAGAGTCGTCAGAATCATTATCAGAAGACATTTCACTCCCACTTGTATCTTGAAAATCTTTGTGTAACTCAAACATAGCCAAATTTGCTTGAGCATCATTACATAGTAACCGTTGTGACCAGTCATTACCATCTGCTAACATTGCTTGTGTTGTAGAAGAGGATGGTTTCTTTTTGGCAACACTACCTCGTGGTGTAGAAGAAGTTTGATGTTGACCACGAGGACCAGTGTATTCTTTCTTTGGTTTGTCACATTCCTTTGCGAAATGTCCAAATTCTTGACAATTATAGCATTTTACTTTCACCTTGTCAAAACCCAACTTCTTGTTTAAAGCTGGAAGATCTTTTCCAGTTCTTTGCATGAATCTATTAACTTTACGGACGATCATAGCCATGTTCCATTTTAAATCCATGATTTCCAGATCATCAGGATCTATCTGATCATAGTCCTCATCAGTTAAGTCACTTGTGGCAATTTTGCTACTTACCAAGTTTTCATATGAAGACATGAAAGCTGTCAGAAAAGCAAAGTTTGCTCAGCTTCCTTCATATTAACACTAGGTGGTGAAGCAAATGGATTAGTAGTAGTTGAACTTCCAGAGCCACCAGACAATCCAGAATTACCAGCAGAATCGAAACAAACTTTTGGATCATTGAACATAGTTGATTCTTTTTCACTTGCCCCTTGAGTAAGAAAAGCATTGATTGGAGAGATCGTTGAACTAAGAGGCATACTACCACCATATAAAGCTGGATCTTGATTTTCCTTGGAAGATTTTTGACACTTAAGATCATATTCTCTAGCTTCGATCTTTTGTAAAAATTCAAGTGCAGTCAAGTCTTCGTTTAAGAAGTAGTCATTCTCTTTTAAGACCATGAGAAATGTTGAATAAGAACTTGGAAGCACACTCTTAATAGTGTCAATTTTATCTGTTTCAGAAATTTCCAATTTCATCTTGTCCATTTCAGCAATTAAGTGAATACACCGTGTAATCATCTCTTCAACCGTTTCTCCCTTCAACAGATTAAAGTTTCGAAACTGAAATTTGAGCATTACTTTCTTACTCTCAGATGTGTTCCCCATACTTCTCATACGGAGATGTTGAAATAGAGAAGCACGTCTTTTAATATTACCCACTTGATGAAATATATTTTCTGGCAATGCCATAGTGAGAGTGGAATAAGCTTTTGTTTCGATTTCCAAAGCTTTCTTCTCTTCTTGAGAATATTGAGAAACAGCTTTAGGAACAAAACCAATACTTTCATCACCAATCAACGGTTCCTTATAAACTTCATCGAGACAATATGAGCAATCTGGATGAACAGACCCCAAATGAGCACGAAACCGAGGTTCCTACTTGGGAAAGTCACTAAACTTCATCAAACTTGGACATTTAGAATGTGAACCTATCTCGTTATCAAGTTGTAATATTTGTTGCATCAACATGTTCTGAGAAGCTAATGCATACACGCCGGCCATTGTTTGACAAGTTGCAAAAGTTCAAAGAATATAACGAATCAACCAGTGAGTAAGATTAACGAACTGTAAACAGTTGTAGCGAACTGTGAACAGTAGATTAGCGAATCAAATCTTAGCGAAGCTAAGATTGATCAGATGGAGAATTAAATGACGAATTAGATTGATATGTTAACGAGTCAATCCAACGAATCAAGTGATCAACGAATCAGATAGTCAACACAAGTCAAACTGACGAATTAACTTAACGAATGGATTGGAAAATTGCAAGGTGTAACTTAACGAATCAGAATGAGAATAGCAACGAATCACTAAGGAAATCTTAGCGAAATAGGTCACGAACCAACTACAGTGAGTAACGAATCACACTTGTAGCGAATTAGTTTGTTACAACGGTTTGTAACAAACTTTGAAACCTTATGCTACGTGGCAAAGTTTGTTATGACACAAATCCCAAAGAGAACACGTGTCTCACAAATCAGTTAATCCAATCAACGAATTAGATAACACGAATCAGCTATTATAGCGAACTGGCTAGCGAAACACATGAAATAAGTAACGAATTGAGAAATTTAATGAACGAATCAAAGTGAACTTGATAGCGAATCAACATAGCAAATCATATTCATCTTTGAATCTTCAAATCTTCAACAAGAATTTCCAGAAATCTGGAAATGATGAACACTAAACCAGGACACCAGAAATTTTAGATCTGTAATACTATCTCGATTCTAGGCCAAATCACACAAATAAACTATCAAATTACTCGGAATTCAATCGCGAATCCAATACACCAAATCTCGTAACCGATTATTACCAATATCAGTCCAATTTCACCAAAAACTCAAACCCTGTTTCGGCCATAATCCAAAACAATATCGAATCACTTCAAAACCCAATCAAACCTCAATTCCGATTCACCGAACCTTTCCAATATCTTAACCAACTCAAATCCAATCCAAAATAACCATAACTCAATCCAGTAATCTCTAAATTAATCCAAATTCACTAAACAGAACACTAACAAACCGATATCCCAAATAAACACCAAATCAAATGTAATTGAGCAACCAACGGCTCTGATTCCAGTTGTTGGAACTCGGAAATCAATCTATAACTATAACAGATCCTGGATCTGTGTTAATAGAATTGATACCTTAATCAATAGATCTAGCTCATAATTAACTTTGATTCAGTGTTATATGTGTGTATATATATATAACCTATATGTTTATAATAGTAGTTGGTATAATATTAGGTTGAAGATCGAGAGAACGATTTGACAGCAATTCGATAATTAACTCTCCAAAACTTTACTTAAGAGTGAACAGGGTTCAGTATATATAGAAGACAGTTCTGGTTCGCTAACATCCCCTAGCGAACCAGAACCTACTTCGTTACAAACATTAAATAGGCGAAACACCCTCTGATTCGTTAACATCCCCTAACGAATCAGGAGGGAATAAGGTTAAGTCTTAGTTCGCTAACATCCCCTAGCGAACTAGACTATATACATAACGAGCTAGATAATAATTAAACAAATTTTTACATTAAATATTAAACAAAAGCGTTTTTTTCTTATACGATAATTACAAAGACTCAAGACGCAAAACCGTGCACTAACAATATATATATATATATATATATATATGTATATATATAGGAGGGTTTAGAAAGGACTTGTTGTACATATGCGTGTTACGAGGGTAATAGACTTTGATTTTTGTTTCCAATTAATCAAAAAACAACAATTAATCAATAACTGATTTTGTACATAAGCGTGTTACTAGCGTATTAGAATATTTATATATGTTTTTGTGCATAAGCGTGTTATAAGCGTAATAGACTCGTTTGAAAAAAAATATAATATATTTTAACCTAGTCGTTTACAAAGTGTTTTTTGTTTTATTTTTAGATTTAACAAAGTGTTGTTTACTATTTAATAAGTGTATCGCAAGCGGTTTTAACAAAGTGTTGTAACATCCCAAAAATTCTAGAATAATCTTTAATTTTATACCTGCGTCGGGTGAATTATTTGAGTTAGTGGGATAATATGATAATATGATAATAAAGCTTAAGGGTAGCGGGCTTGGTTAATAGAATTAAAGATGGACCAAAAAGGAAAGATGGGCCTTTGGTCCATGGGCTTAAGGGAGTATAAATACCCCTTAAACCCTAATCCTTTCCATTTTTATCCAAATCTACACCATAGCCTACACCTTGATAAACACACACAAACACCATCCTATAACCCGAGCCAATATTCGAAGGTGGAAACCCGAACCCATTGGTGCTAGATCTTCGTGAAGAACTAAAACAACATCAAGGCTTAACCATGTTCGTAAACCGACTCGTTTAAGGTATGTCTATATTTAGAAATCGTTCACATAGGTTCGGTTTGGTTTGGGAAACCATAGATCTGTTATAGTATGTTATAAACGAGTCCAAAGCAACAAATCTTATGGAAATCGATTAACATTTGATGGGTTAATTGTTAGCTTAATAGAACCCGTATGTATATACATAAATCGCACCCTGTAAACTCAGATATTTGAATGATTGGACCCTTGGGGTTTGTGCTCGCAGCATAGACGATTCCAATGATACCAAAAGCATGATGTTCCGTTAAGAATTGAAGATTTAATTGCTGATCTAAGATATGTTGACTTTTATTGTTCTTGACGATTTTGACTTTGACCTTGAGTCAAAGTGTGGATAAGAACTAGATGATTCGTTATAATTAGGATAACGAATCAGGTAGTTGTTACTCGTCTGTCAAGATAACAAATTAGCTACCCAGTTCGTCATGTCCAAATAATGAATCAAGCGGTTCGTTACTCACCATTCGTCATAATTCAGATTAACGAATTAGGCTATGTCTGGGTAACGAATCAGATGAACATAACGTAATGAATCAGTTAGCGAGTCAGAATCAATTTGTTATAATTGAGGTAACGAACTAGGCCATTCGTGATAGCGAACGAAGGGGGATTTTGTAACAAATTAAATTGTGAATTGATAACGAATTAGATCGTGATCTGATAACGGATTAGGCTTAATTCGTTGTAGCAAACATGTTAGAAAATTAGAAAATGACCTAAAATTCTAATGGAAAATGTGTTAAGACAGCTTAACCCCAGCCAGGGGCTCTGCCCCTTGGACCCCGCTAGGGGCTGCCGCCCCTAGAACCCCGCTGCCAGGGGCGCTGCCCCCGGACCCCCGTTCGTTGTGGGCTATTGTTATATAAGAAACGTGATATGGGTAGTGATAGTTAATCGTTACGTGGAATTGTTATACAGTTAGCCGTACACACCTCTCGGAAAGAGTAACCATCAACAGTGAACGTAACCGAGTCCAGGTGAGTTTCTAGCCCCATTCCTTGTTATGTTTTTGGGGCTGTGTGTATACTCGATGTGATAGTTAATACACTTACCCTAAATTGGTAAGTGTATGCCATGTATGATTTATATTTTATCTATATATGTATTGAATGAGAATGAAAGCTTGTCAGAACGTGAACGATCTTCGGATATTGCACGAACTGTTAGGTTAATAAAATAGATGCGAATATTGTGTGTAATGTAAAGATGAGGGCTTGTTGGTACGTGAACGATCTTCGGATATTGCACGTATTGTCATGTTATAAATATAGATTTGAATATTGTATGTAATGTAAAGATGATTGCTTGTCGGTACGTGAACGATCTTCGGATATTGCATGTATTGCCAAGTATAGTGATTGTCTCCTTCTATGTATATTAAATAATAAATTATATACATAGTTCCTTCAACGGATAATATATTGAGTGTTCCTTCTATGGAAAGCACAGTGTTCCTTTAATGGAAAGCATAGTGTTCCTTTAATGGAAATCATAGTGTTCCTTCTATGGAAATATATAGGATGTTCCTTCTACGGAAGTATATAGAGCGTCCTTCTATGGAGAATTTATACAGAGCGTCCTTCTATGGAATATATATATAGCATGGGCAATAGCCATGGTTCTTTTAATAGATATTATATGACGTTCCTTTTATGGATATTTATAAAAGGTTAGGATATGTATGTATGTAAGATATGTGTATGTATTGTATGTCGCCTGATTAACTAGAACTCACTCAGCATAGCTGACTCTTAGTATGCACGCAGGTGAATATGATTAAAGAGCTAGCATGAGGTTGGTACATGGCATGGATTGAGCGGCTGGCATCTGAAGATGAAAGAAATGGGGTTTTAAATATGATGTTTATTATCATAGTTTTAAAGAAAAGATTAAATGTTTTGTAATGAATGATTTAAGTTAACGTTACCGCGAAAGTTTTAATAAACTCTGATTTGTAGAACTATGTTTATGAGTAAATCCAACGCTAAATTAGGGCTACCGGGTTTGGGGCCTTACAAGTGTTTTTTGTTTTTACGATTTGTTTTAAGATACTCCATAATTACAATTCTTTAAAAGTTTTCATACAAAAGGCACCCATTAAAACAATAACTAAAATATGTAACCAACCAACATTCAAAACAATATGTTACAAGAAACTATAAAAGTAAAGCACTTAAAAGTTAACCAACCAACATTCAAAACAATAAACTAAAATATGTATCAATACAACCATCTAAACATGAAAATAAAAAATGTTCCAAAAATCACAAATGTCACCAACTCACAAATATTTCCCAAAGTCATAAAATCACAAATGTTCCAAAAATCACCAAACACAACGCACATTCTTGCACTAATCAACTTTTGAACCTAATTACAATGTACCTTCATTGATGTCATATTCAAATCTGCACTTATCACCAATATGTATTTCATTTTCCTCCTTGAAATTTTTCCATTTTGGTAAATAATATTTGAACTTCAGATTCGACACTTCACCATGAAGTCTCATTTTTTTTTACGACCTTCGGGATTGACCAAAGTGATTAGCATTCCATCATAGGCATCAATCTTGGCAGAAATGTTTCACGGAAGACGTTGTGAAAAGAAAATTTCAAATATATTATAAAGTTGAGACGATATTGTTAAAATTTAAACGAATATACTTGTAAATAAAAAAGAAATTTGAAAATTCAATTTACCAATTTCTTGGTGACGTTCATATGAAAGACGATTTTAGAGTCATCATTTTGCTCATCAAGATGAATTGGGTTTTGGGAGGAACTACCTTGATTGCTTAATTGATAGTTGAGAAAGAGCTGATTTGGACCAGGAAGGACAAATTCTATTCCGTCTTCATGAAAGACATTAATATGAAATGTAATATCTGATATAATTTCAAACACAACAAACGAACTACCTTTCAAGTTGGTTTGTTTAAAAACCTCAATCCATCCATCCTCTAGCCTACAACCCATTCCATCCCAAAGACATGAAACTTTAAACATAAATCTATCTGGAGCAATAAGCTCGAAAAGCCTACAACCCATTCCGTTCATGTAACTTTCACCAAATTCTTGAATCACATACCACTCAGTGAAATCCTGTTAAACATGTTAATTAATAGACATTTGAATTTGGAAACAATCATTAAAAATAGAAATTAAAACATACCAAGTAATGGACGTGTCGGTTTCTGACTGTAATACATAACATAGTACCGGATTGATTACTTACGTTTCTTTTAAAAGTAAACATATTCAACATAGATGTTAACTTAAGCTCAAAAAAAACATATGCTCCAGCTTCTATACAACATTCTCTGATTAATTATGTCCAGCCGGTTCCAAAATAAAAGTCATCAACTACTTTGATTATAACTACAGAAAATGTTCTACCACTTTAATCATAAATCAAACAACAGACGGTATTCGATTTCATGTCAGCAAACATTGGTTGGACAGCTTTTGGAATGAGCTATAAGTAACACAAAAAATGTTATTAGAATGTATATGTTGCAAAACTGTAAAATATTTCATAAAAAAAATTGTTGATAACATTAACATACCATCCTACTCATGGAATCGCTGTCGATATCTAACAGGATCTTAACTCCATTATTGAGACGTGGCATTTTTATGTCAGACGAGTCTGTATGTTCAGAACAAATTAACGATGTCTACGAATATCATTGACTACATAAAAACAGTAAATACGAATTACAAATATCATTGTACATAAGCGTGTTACTAGCGTATTAGAATATTTATATATGTTTTTATGCATAAGCGTGTTACAATCGTAATAGAATCGTTTGAAGAAAAATATAACATATTTTAACCTAATCGTATACAAAGTGTTTTTTGTTTTATTTTTAGATTTAACAAAGTGTTGTTTACGATTACATAAGTTGCATTAAATTCTTACCAGAAAGCGAAGTTAGAAAGTTAGAAGTTAGAGAAAAACTCTCATATTTTCAATCAATTTCCTTTAAGTACACAGATGTATCGAGTAAAATTGAGAGAACCACATAAACAATGTAACTCATCTGAAAATCGAGAATTGATTTTTGGCACAGAATTGAGATGCGAAATGAGGAAAGAGGAAAAATGGGAAATGAGAGGGAAAATGGGAAGTGAGAGGGAAAAAATAGCAGGCAAAATTAGACAAAAAATAGAGAATACATATTTTATAGATAGAGAATGAATAGAGAATTGGTGGGACCGTGATCACAATCTAGATTGGTTTGAATTTTTATTTTATTTTTCTATTTTTTTCTACACATTTAATTATATATATATTTTGGTTTTTGTTTTATAACTTATTATATTTTAACTTTTTAAAAAATATAAAAACATAGTATTACTTAGTTTTTTTATGAACATTCCGGTATAAATTTCGTTAAAATTGAGTTCGTTTAAAAAATCATATATTTTAAATAAAATTAAAATTTTATCCATTATTATCATTATCATCTTCTAGGTTATCATCATCACCATATGTGTTATGATGATGATCAACATCATAAAGTTATCATCATTATCATGTGTTATAGTGGTTATCATCATCATAATCATCGATCACCGTCACCATGAAACGGCATTGTCATCAGACGTGCGGGTAATCAACGTGGTCATTGTATAGGCTATCGTAGTCGGCGTCGATCATAAGGGTTACATATATCTCATTATCAGTGTCATCATCATCGTCAACAGCATCATCAACACCAACATATATATGACCTATTTCCATGTACGGGATGTAGTCAGCATCGTATGGGTTATCGTAAACAAATTGCCCAATATTAGCGATCATTATCGGCATCGTCTTATGAATTGTTGTCGTCATCAAACAACATCATCAGTCGTACAGGCTACCATCAGTATGACCATCGTATACGTTATCATGGTCGTCGTCGATCATACGGGTTACATGTCATTAAACATCGATGCCACCATCATCATCAACATATATATATGTGTGTGTATGTGTGTGTGTATGTGCACGCGTTTGTGTGGCGTATTGTCATATAGGTACCTATAATTGATCATCATCATATATATGTGTGATCATCATCATAGACATCATGATCATTGTACGAGCTATAGTCGCCATCGTATGGGTTAGCGTAAGCAAACCGTACCATATAGGTTAGCAGCATCATTATGATAATCACCACCAACCCAGGTTGTCATATCCATGTATTCATGTGGGTATCATTATATTAGCATCGTCGTCGTCATAATTGGGCCAATCATCATGGTCATCATACGGGATAGCACCGTCATCGTCTCATTGATTTCATATCCTCAATCATACTACACACCACCTATTGCCACCATCCACCGCCCACATTCGCCACAACCATTGGCACCAACCACAACGACCACCAACACCAACCACTAACTAGACACCACCACCACCCACCACACCTCCGCCAGCACAACCACCCACCACACCTCCGCCACCACCAACCCAGGTTGTCATATCCATGTATTCATGTGGGTATCATTATATTAGCATCGTCGTCGTTATAATTGGGCCAATCATCATGGTCATCATACGGGATAACACCGTCATCGTCTCATGGATTACATATTCTCAATCATACTACACACCACTTACTGCCACCATCCATCGCCCACATTCGCCACAACCACTGGCACCAACCACAACGACCTCCAACACCAACCACACACCACAACCACCCACCACCACCACCACCACCCACCACACCTCCGCCAACACCACCACACACCACACCTCCACCACCACCAACCCAGGTTGTCATATCCATGTATTCATGTGGGTATCATTATATTAGCATCGTCGTCGTCATAATTGGGCCAATCATCATAGTCATCATACGGGATAGCACCGTCATCGTCTCATGGATTACATATCCTCAATCATACTACACACCACCTACTGCCACCATCCACCGCCCACATTCGCCACAACCACCGGCACCAACCACAACGACCTCCAACACCAACAACTAACGACACATCACAACCACCCACCAGCACCACCACCCACCACACCTACACTACCACCGACCTCCGCCAACACCACCCACTACCCACCACCACCACCCACCACCACACATCTGCCACCACGAACCACCACACCTCTGCCACCGTCCACCATCATGACCACCTGAACCCACCACCACCCACCACACCTCCACCACCATCGACCTCCGCCACCACCACCCACTACCCACCACCACCACCCACCACCACACATCCGCCACCACGAACCACCACACCTCCGCCACCGTCCACCACCATCATGACCACCTATACCCACCACCACCTACTAATATTATATATATAACTTTTTGTATTGTACAATAATAACTAACCGTACGATTAAAATTTAAAAGCACGCGCCTCAGCTTCTTTTAAAAGGGTCAAATAATTACCCCCTAACGACGATAATTATTCCCAAAATTCAACTGTGAAGCAATATTCCTTAAAACCGTCGTAAGTCAATATTCCTTAAAACCCTCGACGATTCGTTTCTACTGTGAAGCACAAGCACAAGCATAAGGAGAAAATGAAGAACCCTAACTCATCTACTTCTGGAACGGAACCAAGGACGAAGCAAAAGCACGATAGGTCTCAGAATAAGGATGGAACAGGTGTTGATTTATGATTTTTTAAGCGTTTTATGTTTAATTATGTAGCATCCCGTTTTCTGGTTTTGGTTAATAAATGAAAGTATGAGTTATTATGAGTCGGGCTAGTGTTGGGTTAAATGGATATGGGTTATGGACTTGGGTTATGAAGGAAAGAGGAAAAGACCATGGGCTTAAGCCCATGAACCATAATTATATAAGCATTTATTTACCAAGTAATTCTCATTTACATACATTCCATACACCTCCCAAAACACACACTTATGCTCTTTCTCAAGTTTCTCTCTCTCTAGCCGAAATCACCAAGGAAAAACCAATCCCGGTCCAAGGTAATGATAGTATGATATTGTATGAGCTTAAACTCGTTAGATATAATCACGAAACGACAAGAAGACACCGTTAAACCGTTAACGTCATGAGACCGGGTGGAATCGAGTATAAACTGAACCTAAGATGAGCTTAGGGATCACCCTAGCTCATACCTGGATCGAACGGGACGAAAAATGGTGAAAAACGAGTTAAAACTCGTTTTTCCGGCGAATCCGTGGTTTTCCGGCGATAGCGCCGGAAAAGGTAATACGAGGTAAGAGATGTCAAGGAATGTTCTGACATTCCCTGACCTAACCCTAATTCGCTAACGGGAAGCTAACGAATTAGAGGTAATTCATTAACGTTGAGTTAACAAATTAGAAGCATTTCGGCAAGCGATTCATTGAGGATAAATTAATGAACTAGCTTATGATTCGCTATGACCATTCGTTAAAGGAGATAACGAATTAGAAGATCCAATTCGTTACGCGGACTGATTCGTTATATGGACTAATTCGTCAAAGGACCATTTCGTTAAAAGGTCCAATTTGTTTAATAACCAGTTCCTTAAAGGGTTCAATTCGTTACAAGAACCAGTTCGTTATGGTAACCCAATTCGTTAAGAATAAGTAACGAACTTGAAGTTAAGTAAATGACAGAACAGTCCCTAGACTTAAAGAAGAATGATATAATTACAAAATGACCCTCAGACTGTAATGATTTATGAAAGATACCTTTAAAGGTTAAAGTGTAACGATTAACTAATCGGTAATGATTCAATGAAGTAAAACCGACTTAGATACGTGAGATTAATTAAGTAGATGATAAGAGGAGCTAGAGCCGTATTTAATATATGTATGATTATAAAGTTAGTCGTGCTCACTCAGGAAAGGATTAACTATAACCGGTGAACGTAATCGCGTTCAGGTGAGTTTCTAGCCCCACTTCCTTGTTATGTTTTCGGGGCTTTGTGCATACTCGATGTGATAGTTAATACACTTACCTTAGGTGGTAAGTGTATGCCTTGTATGATTTATGTATGATGATTGCTTGACGGTGCGTGAACGATCTTCGGATATTGCATGTGCCGTCAAGTGGTAGTTAAAGGTATGATGTATGTATGAATATATATGATGTATGAATAATGTATGTATGATATGTTGATGGTAGGTGGACGCTCTTCGGAGATTGCACGTATTGTCAAGGAAAGTATGTAAGAACAGGTATGGTACAGTTGCATGAAAAAAAGGGACCAGACCCTAATAATATATGTGAGGATAGGGACCAGACCCTAATAATATCTGTGAGGATGGGGACCAGACCCTTATAATATCTGTGAGGATAAGGACCAGGCCCTTATAATATATGTGATGGTAGGGACCAGACCCTAATAATATATGTGATGCTGGGGACCAGACCCTTGTAATATCTGTGAGGTTATAGGGCGGAAGGCTCTTTAAATAGTATGGATAGATGTGTACGCAAAGTAGAGTACGAATCAAGTACACACCTTCGGGCACGTGTGCAAGTATGAGAATAGATTGTATGTTGTATTATTAACTAGAACTCACTCAGCGTAGCTGACTTTTAGTATGTACGCAGGTGAGTAGACTGGGGCAGCTTGCTTGAGGGGAAGCACATGGCATGGAGTTGAAGACACTGGCATCTCAATGAAATGTTATGTTATTTTGAAAAGACAATGTTTTATGTTTGAATGGTTTGAATGCTCGTTAAGACAAGAACTAATGGTTTGAATGTTCTTAATATTCCACATATATTTTTAATTAACTCTGATATTTAGAACCGTGTTTATGAGTAAATCCAACGTGAAAAGTGAGGCACCGGTAATGAGGCCTTACAAGTTGGTATCAGAGCAAAGTTCGAGAGATTTAAGCATCCTACATGCTTAGACTCGAACAGAGAATGGGATTAAAGTAAGAAAAGAAAGAGGATGCCAGTACGAGAATGCCATGTGTCACTCAAGCAAGCTAAATAGAGGTAAAGTATGTGATTTAATTCACATGTAAAGTAGAATAATGAATGAATGTTTGCATAATTTCTAAATAAAGAATGTATGACTGCTAGCTTAAATGCTAGGGATAGGAGTATACGATGATATGAACGGTGTGACTGTCTAACAGTTAGAAGTAGAACTAGCACAAATAGACTCATAAGAGGAAGTGTATAGGACACGGAAAGTAACGTGAGCAGCTAATCACAGCTGGCCATTGTTATTACCTGTTAGCCTTACTATCATTGTACTAAATGGTTTCTTAAGTGATGACGTTTGTGCTTCCTTATAGAATACGAATGGCTGGAGCTAAGAAAGCTACTGGAAAAGAAGGACTTACGGGACGTCGTGGTAGACCGCGCGTTGCCCGAGAACCGTTAGTAGAGCCAACCTCTAACAATGAAGGCGAAGGAAGTGCAGCCGGTCAAAAACCGAGTAACAACGAGGGAGTTCAACTGGATCCCGCAATTCAAACTGCCATTGCTCAAGCAGTGGCAGCTGCTGTGTAAAACATGAATCTCAAGAAGTCTGCTAGGGGCCATGAAGGAACCGCTGAGAGGGCGGAAGGTGATGGTAAGAAGGATGATAAAAGGGAGAGGGAAGAATTGAGCGTGGTTAAATCGGTGAATGTGGATGATAGAAAAGGGACCGAGGTGGATGCAACTATGAGTCTTTCAAAGGATGTGATCCACCAAAGCTAACTGGCTTGGGAGACGCAATCGCTACTCTTCAATGGATAACCGCCATGTATAAAATTGTCTGAATTAGTGAATGTCGTCCCGATCAAGCTGTAGGGTATGCTACCCAATCGTTCGGTGAAGAGGCAATGTACTGGTGGGAGTCGGTGGAACAGAGGAAGAGTCGGGAGGAGATCAAAGCTATGAAGTGGGATGATTTGAAGGAATTAGTGATGAAGAGGTTTTGTACTGATGCAGAGGTAGAGAAGGTTGAGATGAAGTTCTTGAGTCTGAAGGCGGGTAAGATGACACACCGAGAATACCTCACTGAATTCAACCATTTGTCAAGGTTGGTGCCAGATATGGTGAACACCGAGGCCAAGTGGATCAAATGTTACCTTAGGGGACTGCCACAGAATGTTCGCATCTTGGTCAAGGCTGGTAGACCAGGTACTTTTGATTCTGCTGTGGGGCTCGCAAAAACGGTTTATGAGGACTTGTCGACAGATGAGGTGGTTATGGAAGAGAAGAAAGTGAATATTTGGGTCTCTCCTACTAAACGACCTGGTACTCAGTTGTGGAACCCCAAGAACAAGCAGCCAAGAGTTTGGGATAAGAAGTCGTGTAAGACCTGCGGAAAAATGCATGGTGGGGAGTGTAAGTGGAGTAGAAGTTCTGAGGTTTGTAACAAGTGTGGAAAGGCTCATGGTGGGAAATGCAGGATGGGGTCTAATGCGTGTTATAAGTGTGGGAAGGTAGGGAATTATGCCAATGAGTGTAGTGCGAAGCCAGCATGTTACAAATGTGGCAAGACAGGCCATATGGCAAGGGAGTGCACCGAAGGTGAGGCTGGAGGAACTGGAAAGAAGGATGCCGAACAATCATGGCCAAGAACTAGAGCCTACATGCTGACCCAGGAACAAGCTAGACAGAATCCTGATGTGGTGACCGGTACGTTCTTAGTAAACGGTATTTCTGCTTCAGTATTATTTGATTCGGGTGCGAATAGAAGTTTTGTAGCTATGACATTTAGTAAACTAGCTGAAATGAAATGTTGCTGAGTGTCTGAAACCTTTATCGTAGAAATCTCTAGTGACACTTCAGTTAAATAACGAAAATTGTTAAGAACTGTAAGATAGAGTTAGAGGGGCACGAGTTCCCTGTTACGTTGTATGTTATGACCTTGGGAGGGATCGATGTAGTTTTGGGGATAGATTGGTTGTCTGAATACGAAGCTAAGATAGTATGTAAGAGTAGGATAATAAAGCTAAAGTCCTTGGACGGTAGTGCGGTGACGGTTTATGGTGGTAAAGAAAGTTCAGGGTTTAACGTCATTTCGATGATAAAAGTCGAAGGGTTATTAAGACGAGGGTGTGGTGCCTACCTGGAGTATGTTGTCAACTCTACGACCAAGATGAAAGAAATCAAAGATGTTCCTATTGTGCGCGACTACCCAGAAGTATCCCCTGAGGATCTTCCGGGGTTGCCACCGGAGCGAGAGATAGAATTTCCAGGTAGATTTAATACCAGGAGCCCAGCCCGTCGCGAAAGCACCTTACCATCTAGCGCCGTCCGAGATGAAGGAATTGATGTCCCAACTGCAAGAACTCCTCGACAAAGGTTTCATAAGACCGAGTGTTTCCTCTTGGGGCTCTCCAGTGTTGTTCGTGAAGACGAAGGATGGAAGTATGAGAATGTGCATAGACTATCGCGAGTTGAATAAGCTTACGGTAAAGAATAGATACCCTTTGCCAAGGATTGATGATATGTTTGACCAACTGCAAGGTTCAAGTTGGTTCTCACGAATAGATCTTACATCAGGGTATCATCAGCTGAAGGTGAAAGAGGAAGACATCCCTAAAACAGTGTTTCGGACGCGGTACGAACACTACGAGTTTCTTGTGATGTCCTTCGGTCTAACAAATGCTCCTGTGGAATTTATGGACATGATGAATAAGGTGTGTCGGCCAATGTTGGATAAGTCAGTTATCGTCTTCATCGATGATATATTAATTTATTTAAAAAGTGAATCTGATCATGCCGAGTATCTAAGGGAAGTGTTGGAAGTTCTGAAGAAAGAGAAGTTGTATGCCAAGTTTTCGAAGTGCGCATTTTGGTTGCGAGAAGTGCAATTTCTAGGTCACGTAATCAATCCTGAAGGGATTTCAGTGGACCCAACTAAGATTGAGGTGATAAAAATTGGAAGACTCCGCAGAATCCGACTGATATACGAAGCTTTTTAGGGTTAGCTGGCTACTATAGGAGATCCATCGAAGGTTTCTCCAAGATAGCCGCACCGTTGACCGGTATGACCCGATTGTCGATAGTATTTAGTTGGGGTAAGTTTCAAGAAGAAGCTTTTGAGGAATTAAAGAAAAGACTCACGCAAGCTCCAATCCTTGCTTTACCCGATGGCGACGAGGATTTATTTGCTTGTACTGATGCTTCGTATCGTGGGTTAGTATGCGTGTTGATGCAACGAGGAAAAGTGATAGCTTACACGTCTAGACAGTTGAAAGTCCATGATAGTACTTATCCGACGCATGATTTAGAGCTAGCAGCAGTAGTGCATGCTCTCAAGATATGGAGACATTATCTGTATGGTACTAAGTGTACCATTTACATAGATCATAAGATTTTAAATTAATTCTTCGAGAAGAAAGAATTGAACATGAGACAGAGAAGATGGTTGGATTTGATAAAGGATTACGACTATGATACTAAGTACTACCCTGGTAAAGCTAACGTGGTTGCTGATGCGCTAAGCCGTAAGAATGAGGAAGTCATTGCAACAGTGAAGTCATACCAGTTGATTATGAACTCAAGTCTATGTGAAGAAATCATTAAGGTGCAGTCAGAAGTGCTGGTAGATGAAGGACTAGTAAAGAAAGAAAAGATTTTCGATCAGCAAGACGAGTTGATAGAAAACACGCATGGTGTTAAGACTAGGTTTGACCGTATGTGGATTCCACGCAATGGAGATCTCAGAGGTCGAATCTTAGATGAAGCTCATAAGTCAAGGTATTCGATTCATCCAGGAACTACGAAGATGTACCAAGATTTGAAAAGAAACTATTGGTGGCCAGGAATGAAGAATGACGTGGTAGATTATGTCAGTAAGTGCTTAACTTTTTTACAAGTGAAGGCACAGCATCAGAAGCCTTATGGAAAGATGCAACCTTTGGAGATACCAGAATGGAAATGGGAACACATCACCATGGATTTCATAACTAAGCTACCTCGTACAGCTAAGCATCATGATACCATATGGGTGATTGTGGACCGTTTGACCAAGAGTGCTCACTTTCTGCCTATACGAGAGGCTATCTCGTCAGAGACGTTAGCAAACTTGTTCATTAAAGAGGTTGTATCCAAGCATGGAGTACCGTTGTCGATCGTGTCCGATATGGATACTCGTTTTACTTCGAGGTTTTGGAAGAAGTTCCATAGAGCTATGGGAACGATATTGAACATCAGTGCGGTGTATCATCTTCAAACAGATGGACAGTCTGAAAGGAATATCCAAACCCTTGAGGATATGCTACGTTCTTATGTCTTAGACTATGGAGGAAGTTGGGATGATCATCTGCATCTGGCAGAGTTCTCCTATATAGCAGCTACCATTCAAGTATTGGTATGCCACCGTTCGAGATGCTTTACGGTAGACGTTGTAGAACTCCGGTATGTTGGGGAGAGATTGGACAGAAAGAAATGGGAAGCTTAAAAGTTG
The DNA here is from genome assembly GCF_021521415.1 of Bidens hawaiensis. Taxonomy (NCBI): domain Eukaryota; kingdom Viridiplantae; phylum Streptophyta; class Magnoliopsida; order Asterales; family Asteraceae; genus Bidens; species Bidens hawaiensis. Next base: position 139,659 of record NW_027497086.1, on the reverse strand, counting down.
TGCAAGAAACTTCTACAAAGTTTGATCAGATTAAAGCAAGAATGAAAGCTGCTCAAGATCGTTAGAAGTCCTATGATGATAAGCAGCGACGACCGATGAGTATAATGTTGGTGACAACATGATGCTCAAGGTCTCACCTTGGAAAGGAATTATCCTTTTCAGGAAGAGAGGTAAGTTGAGTCTGAGGTACATTGGACCGTTTAAGATTATTGATCGTGTGGATGAAGTGGCTTATAAGCTGGATTTTCCCGAAGAGTTAGAAGGAATTCATTCGACCTTCCATGTTTCTCATCTGAGAAAATGTCTGGCTGATGACACGTCACACGTGCCATTAATGGACATTGAGATTGATGAACAATTGAACTACATTGAGCAACCAATCAAGATAGTTGACCGCAAGGAAAAGCAACTCCGACACAAGGCTATACCCTTAGTAAAAGTATTATGGAAGCATCACAAGGGGTCAGACGCTACATGGGAAGCCGAGGAAGAGACACGCAAGTTTTATCCAGATTTGTGTATGTAATAGTTAGGTTTCAGGGACGAAACCTCTTTAAGGAGGGAAGACTTGTAACATCTCGTTTTCTGGTTTCGGTTAGTAAATGAAAGTATGAGTTATTATGAGTCGGGCTAGTGTTGGGTTAAATGGATATGGGTTATGGACTTGGGTTATAAAGGAAAGAGGAAAAGACCATGAGCTTTTGATCCATAATTATATAAGAATTTATTTACCAAGTAATTCTCAATTACACACATTCCATACACCTCCCAAAACACACAACTAAGCTCTCTCTCTCTCTCTAGCCGAAATCACCAAGGAAAAACTGATCCCGATCCAAGGTAAGGATAGTGTGATATTGTATGAGCTTAAACCCGTTAGATATAATCACGAAACGACAAGCCGACACCGTTAAACCGTTAACGTCACGACATCCGTGTGGAATCGGGTATAAACTGAACCTAAGATGAGCTTAGGGATCACCCTAGCTCAGATCTGGATCGAACGGGACGAAAAACGGTGAAAAACGAGTTAAAACTCGTTTTTCCGGCGAATCCGCGATTTTCCGGCGACGGCGCCGGAAAAGGTAATACGAGGTAAGAGATGTCAGGGAATGTTCTGACATTCCCTGAGCTAACCCTAATTCGCTAACAGGAAGCTAACGAATTAGAGGTAATTCGTTAACAGAGAGTTAACGAATTAGAAGCATTTCGTCAAGCGATTCGTTGAGGATAAATTAACGAACTAGCTTCTTATTTGTTATGACCATTCGTTAAAGGAGATAACGAATTAGAAGATCCAATTCGTTACGCGGACTGATTCGTTATATGGACTAATTCGTCAAAGGACCAGTTCGTTAAAAGGTCCAATTCGTTTAATAACCAGTTCGTTAAAGGATTCAGTACATTACAAGAACAAGTTCGTTATGGTAACCCAATTCGTTAAGAATAAGTAACGAACTAGAAGTTAAGTAAATGACAGAACAGTCCCTGGACTTAAAGAAGAATGATATAATTGCAAAATGACCCTCGGACTTTAATGATTTATGAAAGATACCTTCAAAGGTTAAAGTGTAACGATTAACTAATCGGTAATAGTAAATTGTAATCGTTTAAAGGTTAAAGTGCCCGTTTGCCTGCCACTTTATTGTAATCATTTAATAGTAAATTATATAAATGATTATATGGGTTCCAAAAATTTTATATGTTTCAATCAGGTTTAAGAAAATTAAACTTTTAAAATCGGTAATGATTCAATAAAGTAAAACTGACTTAGATACGTGAGATTAATTAAGTAGATGATAAGAGGATCTAGAGCCGTATTTAATATATGTATGATTATACAGTTAGTCGTGCTCAGCTCAGGAAAGGATTAACTATAACCGGTGAACGTAATCGCGTTCAGGTGAGTTTCTAGCCCCACTTCCTTGTTATGTTTTCGGGGCTGTGTGCATACTCGATGTGATAGTTAATACACTTACCTTAGGTGGTAAGTGTATGCCTTGTATGATTTATGTATGATGATTTCTTGACGTTGCGTGAACGATCTTCGGATATTGCATGTGCCGTCAAGTGGTAGTTAATGGTATGATTGATATGTATGATGTATGAATGATGTATGTATGAATATATATGATGTATGAATAATGTATGTATGATATGTTGATGGTACGTGAACGCTCTTCGGAGATTGCATGTATTGTAAATGAATGTATGTAAGAATAGGTATGGTACAGTTGCATGAAATAAAGGGACCACACACTAATAATATATGTGAGGATAGGGACCAGACCCTAATAATATCTTTGAGGATGGGGACCAGAACCTTATAATATCTGTGAGGATAGGGACCAGACCCTTATAATATATGTGATGGTAGGGACCAGACCCTAATAATATTTGTGATGTTGGGGACCAGAACCTTATAAAATCTGTGAGGTTATAGGGCGGAAGGCTCTTTAAATAGTATGGATAGATATGTATGTAAAGTAGAGTAAGAATAAAGTACACACCTTCGGGCACGTGTGCAAGTATGAGAACAGATTGTATATTGTATGATTAACTAGATCTCACTCATCGTAGCTGACTTTTAGTATGCACGCATGTGAGTAGACTGAGGCAGCTTGCTTGAGGGGAAGCACATGGCTTGGAGTTGAAGACACTGACATCTCAATGAAATGTTATGTTATTTTGAAAGGATAATGTTTTATGTTTGAATGGTTTGAATGCTCGTTAAGACAAGAACTAATGGTTATGTAATATAATGGTTTGAATGTTCTTAATATTCCGCGAATGTTTTAAATTGACCCTGATATTTAGAACCGTGTTTATGAGTAAATCCAACGTGAAAAGTGAGGCATCGGTAACGGGGCCTTACAAATTATTCTTAAAATGTAACCGCTGTGAATTTAAGCATCAGTAATTGAGTTTTGCAAAGCATTTGTTTAAATCTTCTTATGTAAAGCTACCATCATGTATTAAAGCGTTTTATAAGCGTGTTGTTGTTGTGATGCATATATTTCTTTTTTTTAAATCTATGTGTAATATTAAAGCATGTTATAAGCGTATGCTAAGAGTGTTATGGCTTTGGTATGAGAATTATCAATGTGATGTTTAATAAGCGTTTTCTGTTTACTTGTGATTCGTGTTGTTATCCCCCTACCCCCATGTTTTATTGTATGTATGTGATTCAGTTGTCGAAAAAAACAAGAATGATAAAGCTAAGCATCTTAATGAGAAGAGAGATGAAAATACAGATAAAAGGAAGATTAAAAAAGTTGCTCCGGTGGTGAAAACGGTGAAAACAAAACATGTTGTGGAAGCAGACAATGATTCATCCGTTGACACAAAAATTAACCGGTTGTTGTCAAAGCGGAAAGAGGTGGAACTCAGCACCTCTGACCCGGACTTTCAGCGTCCGAAAAAGAAAGCCATTAAAGAAAAGAAGCCAGCCGAGAGGACATCAAGAAAACTTTTGTTGAATTTGTAGACAAAAAAATTGAAGAATAGGTGTGCACCTTATAATATTGTTTAAGTAGTGAAGGCAATGTGAGTGAACCTACCAAGGATCTAGCCGCGTCGATACATCGATAAACACAAGAACGATTAATACTTTAAATATATACTTTATTGATAAATATGTGATAAACACATTATGGAGGGTAAATAACTTATGGATAGCATAATCACTATGTACATAGCTCTCTCTCATAATCTACCTATTTATAGGCCAAATCCAATTTACAATAAATATAGATTAAATACAAAGACTAGACAACCTATAACTTATTCGATCGCTACGAACACCAAAACTGTGCACTAACAGACACCCTATTTTCCGTAGCTATCGAATACTTTAATCTTGACTACTTTAACTGCAAATCACGACCGCCGCCCAAAAAACTTGTGTAGAAGAAATGCGTTTCGGGTCAATGTTAAGACTTCAAGTAACCCAAACTCCAACAACTTTGGGATATTGGTTGCTCATGAACTATAATAACCGTTTAAATGAATTGAACATTGGGAGCAGTGTTATTAAGATAACACCATAAAAAGTACATGAAGTGTTGGGGATACCAATGGGTAAGATTCATGTTTTAGACAAGAGTAGACCAAGATTGGGGGAAGATGTTACTATAGATTTGTTCAAAAATCAATTCCTGACTCCAAGAATAAGTATAAAGCATGTGACAGAGAAACTGGTCGCAGATCAAGGAGTTGGTGAACTGTTTAAGATTAATTTCCTTGTGTTGTTCAACACCTGTTTAGGGTTTATAACAAAATCAACAACAGTCAATCAACGATTCATCTCCGCAATCGACAAAGTCTCATATATTCCAAATATGGATTGGTGCAGCTAGGTAATTGACAACCTGAAGATGACAAAGGAAGAATGGAAGCATGTCAATCAGCAATACAACGGTCCGATCATCTTCTTTGTGATGCTTTACACGCATGAATACCAGATAAAATATTGTCCATTTGGGACTCCCGTCACAACGCCTGCAGTCAACTACATAACAACAACTACTCTTAATAAGATGGAAAAATACTTGGAGAATAATGGTCATCCCTTAGAAAAAGATGATGGAAATGATGAAGATGAGTTTGCTGCTGCTGATGTGACATTTAGTGTTGACGGGAAGAGGATTGATGCGGCTGCTGCTGATACTGCTGATGTGACAGTTAGTGCTGCCGGGAAGGGACTTGATGAAGCTGCTGCTGCGGCTGATGCTGCTACTGCTCTTGCGACAGTTAGTGATGTCGGGAAGGTGCTTGATGAGACTGCATGTGGTGGTACATATGGTGATGCATCTGCCGGTAAGTCTGGAGTTGAGGAGAAACAAGAACATGGTGAGAAACTTGTTATTTTCTTCTAAAAAACTCTCATATCTCTTAATTCTACATGTATTTCATGTAATGCAACGTTTATATAACAACATTATATATAATCGAAAACAGATGGTCAAAGTGCATCTGAAATAGATAATGCCAATCAAACAGCTGAACAAGATTTAGATGATTATGTAAGCGTTTATTCATAGTTTGCAAATGCCATTGGGAACACACACCCAGGATAAATTGAAAATGTTTTTGAATTAACAATAACTATATTTTCTTTTTACAGTCTTGGAATAAGGCAATGTATAAAAAGTTAAAGAAATATGATAAAATTTGCTTAGAGATCAACGAGTTGGTCCGTCAAGGAAAGGATAGACATCCATCAAATCACAATATCTTTGCTAGATAGTGTGAATGGGAAAACAGATTCACTAATAATGTGGGCTCTAAAACACAAGAAACTGACACCATTAAACGCTTATCACTTTTTAATTTAGGTGAGAAAAAAATTATATTTTCTTCTTTCAAGTTTCTCTTTCCCATTTCAAAACTATTTTTTTTTAAGTTGAAAGATCCCAATACTTATACAGCTTCAGCAATAGATTCAGTTGATTCAGATGTTGGTGTTGGTGGTCCAGTGGCTGCTCAAAAAGGTATTTGGGCTAAATTAATTATAAGTATAATTAAAACGCTCATAAAACGCTTATGCTATTATTTTAAACTTATTACATCTGTGTGATGCAGTTGATTCAGATGTTGGTGTTGGTGGTCCAGTGGCTGCTCAAATAGGTATTTGGGCTATATTAATTATAAGTATAATTAAAACGCTCATAGAACTCTTATACTGTTATTTTAAACTTATTACATTTGTGTGATGCATTTGATTCAGATGTTGGTGTTGGTGATCCAGTGGCTATTCAAAAACGTATATGTACCAGCTTAATTACAATCACAGTTAAAAACGCTCATAAAACGCTTATGCTGAATTTTAAACTTATTACATCTGTGTGATGCAGTTGATTCAGATGTTGGTGTTGGTGGTCCAGTGGCTGCTCAAAAAGGTATTTGGGCTAAATTAATTATAAGTATAATTAAAACGCTCATAAAACGCTTATGCTGTTATTTTAAACTTATTACATCTGTGTGATGTAGTTGATTCAGATGTTGGTGTTGGTGATCCAGTGGCTATTCAAAAAGGTATATGTACCAGCTTAATTATAATCAAAGTTAAAAATGCTCATAAAACGCATAGGCTGTTATTTTGAACATATTACATCTTTGGTTGTCGTAAAAAATGATGCATGTGATGCAGGTCAAGAAAACAATGTCTCATGGGGCAGATATTTATAAAGTTGTTATTACAGTGGTTGAGTGGGCTAATGAGGATATTTAATTATTGTTAATACAATGATTAAGGAAAATGATGTTTTGTGTAAACAACTTGTGTGTCAAGTTGTTATATTAGGATAACTTAAAATAATGGAGGTTAGCATATCTAGGAAGATAATATTGTAACTTGCAACTAGTTATGCAAGTTGTTTTAAGATTATGCAAGTTGTTACATTAATGATAGCCTACATTCAAGTTAATTAAAATTTAAAAAACTGATATCTCATGCTTGTATTATGCTTTAAATAAACTATATTTTACTAGATAGGCTACAAATCAACTTAACTACATTAAATTACTGTCTCAACTACCAAAAATTAAATTTTTGGTCTATATATTGTAACATCTAATTATTCAATCACACTAACATTTTCAAAAAGATAATAAAAATGTATTCTTCTGACAAAACCGTGAAGAACATGGTGAAAGCAAGGATGAATCTTGAGAAAGAGAAAGACGACACTTTGTTGAAGACAGTCGAAGAGATTAGGGCTGACTCACATTTGAAAAATCAAAGACCATCGAGTCATGTAAACTCATGTTGATGGAACCAAACACTGAGTTTAAGGCAAAGGCTGTTGATTATCTGAAACAACAGTCTGTATGCTACGACTCAGTGTGTGGGACTCTGGTTGACACCGTAACTATGGAGTTTTAAGGAGATGGGGTTGGAGACTGTGGATAAGGCGGAGTGATGGTGATGTTAGCTTCTCTCTTTTTGGTTTTTTGTGATGTATTGTAATTAATGGTACTTTTTGTATGGCATCTGTTGATGAATGGTAATTATGGATTATCTTAAAATGCTTTCTTAACATGTTTTATGGATCATCTAATGGTTATCTCTTTCTTTGTTAAAAATGCTTGTGATACGCTTATTAAAATATGTTATATATTTGTTCAAACGAGTCTATTACGCTTGTAACACGCTAATGTACAAAAACATATATAAATATCCTAATACGCTAGTAACACGCTTATCCCCTTTAATTTATAATAAAAATCATCTTCTGTCAAAGTTTATATTTTCAGCCACAGGTTCTCTGCAGTAAAAACTATGCCAATAATCTATTGGTTCTTAATTAAAAGGGAGGCAAAACTCAAAAAGCACCAAATTGGCTCCAAATATTCAAAAACTCCAAATTATTTAACACTCCAAAAATCAAATTACACTCCAAATTATTAAAAAATTTTTCCACTCCACAAATCAGACGACACTGAAGGCTACCCCAGAAAAAAAAATCGAAGATGAAGCTTATAGATCAAACAATCGAAGAAGAACATGTTTTATACTCCGATGAGGAACCCAACGACGACGACAACGACGCTCAATCAGACGACACTAAAGGCTACTCTAGCGACGAAGCCAACGACGATGATATAACGACGATGGCTATCGAACCCATCAACAGTTTGGCTACTACGAAAAAACCTACAAGGGGGTTGAAGAGGTTACCTAAGCTACGTACCGATTATGAAAATTCTGGTGGTGTCAGACTAGTAGTTGAGTTTGATAATCTGGGTAGATTCACTGGCCAAAACAGATCAAAGTTTGCAAGTTTTTAAGGGGATGTTGTAAGGGAAATAGTTGGCTTGAGACATTTAAGTTGGAGGGAGGTTCCAAAGGAGCTTAGAGATAAACTGTGGGAACAAATAACGGTTATTCTTAATTTTTATTTGTCCATTTTATATTTTGAGAAGTAATTTACCTTTACTGTATTATATTATGCAGAAATATTTTGAGATTGAGGCGTGTCACAGGCCTTCTATGATGAATCGGCTCGGACACCTTCTTCAGAATTTCCGAAGAAAAATGTATGCCAAATACATTATGCCGGACATCTGTAAACCTCTGAAGCTGAAGGCGATACCCAAGGGACACATGACGATGATCAGGTAAGAAGACTGAGATTGCTTCCTTTAGTACACACTATCATAGAAGTTTCAGGTATAAATCCTCTACACTATCAGAGAAGTTTATGATTTTTTTAAATATAATTAAATGTGTGGTTGAAGAAACACTCGGCTTCAACAAAGGGAGCTCGAGCAAACAATGTTTTTGATCATCACATGGGACGAGGGGTTATACCTACCTTCGAGAGAAACTAGTAATCACCTCACTCTCTAGTACAATGATTTGTTGGTTATGTGTCTAATGCATGACCGTCAGCTGCTTTCTCTTGAATATCTTACAAGGTCAAAAGAAGGAAATTGAACCGGATGAGATACCCGGCCGTGCATTAATGTGGATGAAAGCAAGGGAGGACAAAGATGGTGTATACAAGAATGCATTTGTCGAAGGCGTGGCATCCAGTATGTTTTAGTATTAAACTTTTTAAATCATGTTAAAGTCATTTCAAACAAACTTGAGTCTGTCTAACTTGTCTCAAAACTTGATTCTTGTACATAAGCGTGTTACTAGCGTATTAGAATATTTATATATGTTTTTGTACATAAGCGTGTTACAAGCGTAATAGACTCGTTTACAAAGTGTTTATTTACTTACAGTAGATCATGAAATCTGACGTTTTATGCTTGTAAGGAATTGGCAGTTTGACATTTGTTTTCTTGCAGGTTGAGCATGAGGAGTAGATCGCCTATAGAGCCCTGACACTTGAACCGTGCACAGATTCCGTCACAATAGTGCTTGGCAAAGAGTAAGGTAGGTTTTTAAAAGGGATTGGGTACGGATTGATAGCAGGTAAATATTGGAGTGTGAGTCGGGTAAAAGGCTCATTCAAGGAACGGATTGCCCAACTTGAGTATGAGGCGGTGCAGAGAAATGAAGTGGTGAACAAGTTGACGTCTCTACTTGAATCCACGAATGCTATGCTAGTAAGCGGTGAGAAGGAATAGTTAGCATTTGAGGCCAGGTTTAGACATCTCGAAGGAATGTTGCCGCAAATGTCGGCAAGTCAAGTAAGTGACGTATGTTACATATAAACATATTAATTAATGCATTCAACATACATAATTGGCACTGTTTTTGTCACAATTCGTAGGTAAATCCTGTTTCCAATCAGGTTGGTTCTAACCAAAGTACTAGTGCTATGGGGCAAAATAAAATGCCAGCACCAGTAAGTATCTGACAGTTTCTTTGTTTATTACAACATTCCATGTGATTTTTCATTTTCCATAACCTAATAAATTGATTTGTAGGCCAGTTATGTGGGAAACATCTTTACCTCAGGTGAGGCTGTGCAACAAGAATCCGCTCCTCAGGTAAGCATTTGACAGTTTGATTGATTTTTTTTAATAATTAACTTTCCATATGAGTGTGCTGATTTTGTATAAGTTAATTGTAGGCCAAGTCTGTGGATAAAATAGTTGTCCAAACGGTACCCGCTCCCCATATCGCGACATCAGTAAGTATTTGACAATTTCGGTACTTTTTATAATTCGTTTACAGTGTGAGTGTGGTCATTTTCTATTACCGAATTGCAGGCCAAGTCCATGGAAAAAAATGTTGACCACACGGTAGTCGATCCCCATAGCGCGACATCAGTAAGTATTTGGCAATTTTAGTTTTTATATTTTATAACCTAATATGTCTAACAATTCCAATTTCTTTTATATTACCATTGAAGCATGTAGAGAACAATGTTGACCACACTCCGAATAGTAACGGCTCGAGAAAACCATCAGTAAGTATTTGGCAATTTCAGTTTTCCCTTTAATTGTTGATTGATTTCCATCCATAAGCTGATTCATTGAATGGTTTTTAGGTAAAACGGAGAAGCCGTAAAAGAAAAGTTGATGTATCTACGGATGAAGCTTCCCCACCTCCTGAAATAAAGGTATGTACAGCGCGAAACATTGTTAATTTCCCACCAACATGGCATATCCATGGGTATGTACTTATATATTGACTTCAACTAAGCCATCTTAATTTCCCATGCTTGTTTATAGGTGTATGAGTGTCGCTATGTGTGAATGACAAGCGTAACAAGGTGGCACGTGGTAGAGTTCATTAGTCACCAGTTCCACAACAGTTGCATGGAAAAGCAATCCCGGAGGGTTGCTATAATGTTAGTATTGAAGAAGACATAAAGGAACAAGCAATTATTCCTTGTGAGGCAGGTGAAATTATGACTGTTGGTAACGCAACTGGTACTTTTGTTGCTTGGACAGAACACCCGATCTTATGTGACCAGGAGGTTTGTTCCCTTTTAACTTTAAACCTATAAGAAAAATTAACCGAACAAATATCTATGTTTAGTTTCATTTATTTTAAAAAATAAACACTTGTGTTCGTTTATGTTCGTTTGTTTGTAATCTAAACTAACATAATTGAACAAAGATAAACGAACGTACGCTCATGAACATAAATGAATGAACGGAACACGTGTTCATGTTCGTTCATTTAATTAAACGAACACAAATTTAGTGTTCGTGTTCGTTCGTTTATTAAATAAACGAACATAAACGAACTTCCCGTCGAACGGTTCACGAACAGTTCAACGAACGTTCGGTTCGTTTGCAGGCGTACTATTTTGTTCTATTCAATTACAAAATATGACATTAATTATACATATTTGTTTTTCATATTCTGTTGTTCTAGCTACCACCGCTCCCATCCTCAAAAGAACCAGACATGGCTGGCAAGAAGCCAAAGGCAAAGTACACAACGATAGACAGGGTGACCAAACAGAAGACAATGAGCAGTGCCAAGAAAATCGACGCCTTAGCTAGTATATAGGTAGTCGTTATTTTGTATTTTGTAAAATATTTTGCAAATATCTTACGAAAGATGTATACATTTGCTTAAATGAATATTATTGTTAATATAATTTGTTTCTAATTTTGTTTTGTCATGCTTGCTTGCAACTGTTTTATATTACTGCACACAAAAAATAAAAATAATTATATATTGCCTAGTTACACACTATTTGGCCACATAGAACACGTTAAATAGGTGTGGCCAAAAATAAGACAATAGCCGCACCTCAAATTACAAAAATTAGAGTCTATAAATGACCATTAGCTACAACAAAAACATTGTTGTGTGACGAAAGGGTAGCAAAGTTGATGGAGATAACAAATTATGTGTGGCTAAAAGTGTGACATAGCCACACCGAAAACTCGTGATTTTATATATCACCATTACCCACACCATGCTTGCTTCGTTTTTTGTGTGTGTGACGAAAACATATAAAACGTCATATAAAAAATTCACCAAGTGTGACCAAATGGCATAAAATAACCACACTAGCCATTGGCCACACTTTCATCACTTGGTTTTTGTTTGCGTGGTGAAACGAGATCAAACATCATTGGAAAAATCACTATGTGTGACCAAAAGTATGATAATAGCCACACTTTCTATTACAAAAGCATTATGTGTGACAAACGGTAAGACAATAGTCACACTAAAAACTACAAAAGAGTGTTTGAGAGGCAAGTTCACGTTTTTAGCCACAGTGACAATAACCTCCAGTGTCTATATGATATGATTGGCCACACAAGACATCACTATGTGTGACGAAAAGTTTGACAATAGCCACACTTTAAATTAGGAAAAGCATTATGTGTGACAAACAGTAAGACAACGGCCACACCACAAACTACAAAAGAGTGTTTGACTGGCAAGTTCACATTTTTAGCCACATTGACAATAACCTCCAGTGTCTATATTATATGATTAGCCACACAATACCTCACTATGTGTGACAAAAAGTTTGACAATAGCCATACTTTAAATTACGAAAAGCATTATGTGTGACAAACAGTAAGACAATAGCCACACTATAATCTACAAATGAGTGTTTGAGTGGCAAGTAAATATTGTTAGCCACTTTTAATGTAATATCCATTGTCTATATGATATAATTAGCCACACTATTATTAAATTTAAGTGACCATTGCTTTGCTATATCCACACGGTATAGGTCACAAGGCACGCTTAACACAACCCTACTGGACACATTATTATAAAATTCATGTGGCTGAAACATGAGTTCATGTGGCTCTATACATGTAATGGTCACTCATAGTAAATAGTCATGTGGTCATTTCTATCGTTTAGCCACACATATTGGAGAGGCTTCTTGATGGCCAGCAACTAATGCTTGTACCCTTTAGCCACTTTTATAACAACATAAGGCCACTTAAAACTGTGTGTGGCCATATCATACCCACGTTGTCGCGACCTTTGGTCACATATGACCTGAACCAAAGTGTGTGGTGTTGGTTCCCGAATTCGTATCAATCTAATAACTATAACAGGTCTCAAATCTGTGAATATACGATTAATACTATAACTAATAGATCTAGCTCATAATTACTATAGATTAAGTTTTGTATATGTATACATATTATCAATATAAGTATATAGGAAGATCGAGAGAGGATTTGGACAGCAATTCGATAATTAACTCTCAAAACTTAACTTAAAAGTGAACAGGGTTCACTATATATAGAAGACAGGTCTGGTTCGCTAACATCCCCTAGCGAACCAGAACCTGCTTCGTTACAAACATTAAATAGGATAAACACCCTCTGATTCGTTAACTCGTTAACATCCCCTAACGAATCAGGAGGGAATAAGGTTAAGTCTTAGTTCGCTAACATCGCCTAGCGAACTAGACTATATACATAACGAACTAGATAATAATTAAACTAATTATTACATTAATTATTAAACAAAAACGTTAACAATAATTACAAAGACTCAAGACGCAAAACCGTGCACTAACTGACACCCCCTTGACTGATGATTTTCGGGCTTGTGCAGACAGACAATCTTTAAATCTTTTCAGTAAACCAACAACTTGTAGCTTCTCATATCAGATCACCCCCTCAATGTGAGCAACTCTTGGAGATCATCCCGATCATCCATTGGCGTATGATATGGTTCAATCTTTCAAAAATCAGCAACAAGTCATCAGCTATCCGTCAACACCGGTAAAGAAAACATATCTTTAAGTTTAACCTCGTCACACATCTTCATGAACAACTCGATCATTCAACATCTTTCATTTCGGTTTCCCCTCTCTTGATAACGTTTATCCCAAATAACTCTTTGAAGCTCTTCAACATCTCGTTCGCGAAGATGCACTAATGTTTGGGCATATGATTCAGAGTTCCAACCTCCATTAAAAACCCCAAATGATCAAATTCTTCAATATAATGACAAGACTCGTATATTTTTCAATAAGATCAACCCATTCGAGAATCGTCCCCCTCAACAGAAGTAATCCGCCGTATACTCGTAGCCAACATAGTCAGGATCAAGTCCCTCAGAAAGAAGTAAACAGACAGACACTCGTATCCCACATAGTCAGGTTTCAATCTTGAACAAATCAATCACTAATCGAAAAACAATTGCAGTCTTGAACTCAGTTAAACAAGTTTTTCAAACACGAATTACCAACCGAATTGCAGTAATTTTTCAAGAAACCTTGCAAACGTAGGAAGATACAAGCCAAATAATCTCAAATGAAAGTTTTATCTCCCCATTTTCTTGACAAATTCGGCAAGGTCTTAAATAATCTTCAAGGTTCACAAATAAACACACTCCTCCTTAAATTACACGAGATCTCCCTCTCTGCCAGTCGAAAACGCATAAACAGTCAGCCGGAAAATATATTTCCAAAATTTACACGAAGAGTCTCCAATACCTTAGGAACATCCCAGAAAAATTTCGATTAAGAAAATTTTTCCCAATTTTCTCGCCAAAATTTCACCGAAAATTTTCGAAAAATAAATTTTAACGCCAAAATTTTCAAGAATGAAAACTCTCTTACGAGGAGCATTCAGGAAAAAATCCGCGCAAGAAAAAAATTTTTTATTTTAACGAATTGCCTCTCTAATTCGTTATAGATATACACCCCATTCGTTAACTTAGTTCGTACTCCCCAATCGTCAATCAATCAGTTCGTTATAATTACCAACTCTAATTCATTAAAAGAAACCTCATTCGTTATAACAGTTACACGAATGGTCTTCAATTCGTTAAGAACTCCACTTCGTCATCCATATTAACGAATTAGCTTAACTCGTTACCAATACCTTAGTGAATTAACTTAACGAAGTAACTCTAATTCGTTATCATTAACTTAACGAATTACCATGACGAATTAACTTAACGAATCTCCTTAATTCGTTATTTTGAACTTAACGAATCAGCTTCACGAATTACCTTAATTCGTTATCATAACCTTAACGAATTACCTTAATTCGTTACCATTACCTTAACGAATTAACTCTTAATTCGTTAAATTTTCCATAACGAATTGTTACAGTAATTCATTAAACTCCCTTAACGAATTAGCTATAGTAGCAACGAATCAGGTGGTTGGATCTGAACTGCTTCGCCGGAAAAAAGAAATTCGCCGGAAAAATCAGTTAACTCGCCGGAAAAACTCAGATCTGGCCGGATTCTGCAAAAAACAAAAACCAAGCATCATCCAGGGCAGAATCATCAAACCACCATAATTATCCACGAAAATCACCACGAAAACTCGGTTTTTCACCACGATTCCAAATCTACCATCCAAATAACTTAACAACCACTGAATCATCATAAACAGAATCAAACCATAACATACTCTTCCATGGTGAATCACTCCATTCACCATAAATTAACACCAAATTACACTAGTAGGTTCGTATTCCCTTAACTAACACGAATCTACCATCAATTTAACTTAACAATCATTGAATTGATCCAAATCTGATCAACCCGTGACCATGCTCTTCCATAGCATATCCTTCAATTCACCATAACTTAACCTCAAATTACACAGGAAGTTCCCTCTTCCATCAATAAACACAAATTCACACTCAAATCCACCAATAACACACTAATTTACTCCAGATCTGACCAAAACCCGAAGAACACGAAAAACTCATATTCATACCTTAATCGAAGTATCGAGAGCAGCTCCTGCTTTGATACCAATTGTGAAAACCCGTTACGGATCTAGCCTCTAATACGATACATCGATTATATACAAGATCTAAACGTTAAATTATTACTTTATTGATAAATATGAGATGAATACATTATGGTGGATGGAAATAACTTATGGAGAGCATAATTTAGATCTAGATCTCTCTCTAAATATGTACACCTACAAATGAGCATGGATATGCCTATTTATAGGCCAAAGCACCAATTCGTTAATTTATGTCTAATTTGTTATATCTTCATAAACGAATTAGACTCCATTCGTTATGATTCCATAACGAATGATGATAACTTAACGAACCAGCCTCCATTCGTTATGTGTCGTTATATTACATAACGAATGGGCTTATAAACTTAACTAACTAGCCTAGATCACTAACGAATGGACGCATTCGCTATACAATCCATAGCGAATGGCCATTTTACAATAAATAAACAATCTAGACTATGTATACATTATTCGAATGCTACGGACAACAATTTCGTGCACTAACAGACACCCCCTTTTCCATAGCTATCGAATAATTTAATCTTGAATACTTTAACTGCAAATCACCAGTCACAAAACCGTGCACTAACATGTGGCTAAAGGCCTGCGGCCACACTTTTTTCGTGTGACCAAAGGTCAATTTTCACGTAGTAGTAATCGTTACGATATATTGTTCTCAATTGAAAATTTAACACAAGAAAACAAATACGAACAGAGTCTACTGTTGATTTATGTGTATCACAGTCGGAATATGTGAAATTAGGTTTACCTGATGGCGTTTTAGATCGATTCACTTGATTCTCATATTATTCGCTTGAATTATCGGACGATTTGCTTGAGATCAATTTGATTTCTTTCTATCAAATGAAACCCCTAACTATGAATAATGAGAAGAACGAACGGGAGAGAGGATTGGATTGTTGTACAGTTTTGGAGAGTATCTCAATTTCACCCCTCTTCATTAAAAAACCTCATTAATTTATCTATTTTTTTAGCCCTTGATCATCCAAAATCAATGGATATAATTCAGTTCTCTAGTTCTCTCTTTTAGTTCTCTCTTATAGAGGAGTTCTCTCTTGATCTCACCCATATATATATATATATATATATATATATAAACATATGTGTTTAAAAAAGGCTTTATCTGCACGTTACTTTCTAGCGTGCGCGTAGAAAAAAAAGTATAGTGAGACGTCCATGTGTATTTTGGTGAAAGAATGCACAAAATCTTTCACGTGTGTCTGTTCATATTCCTCTCGAAAAGTTACCAATAACCCAAGCCTTAACTCGGTGTTAATGGAGAGACTTTTAGGCTAACACATTGAGTTCTGGAGATTAGGAATTTACACAAACTTAAACCAAACTAATACAACTATCAACAAATGACATTACGACCCATGAACTTTTAATTAACTGTCTGTTAAACCATTGGACCATTGACCTCTATTGGAATTAGACAATTTAACCTTATTTGACTTTACGTTCCAACAAAATGACTGTACTTGGCTTAAGGGTAAGTCGCAAACCAAACCATCACATGACTATAACTAATTATATTAACGTCGTGACAACTGATGTGCGAAAATATATATATAAATAAAACATGAATCGCAACTAAGCTTTAAACAAAACAAATAATCTATCCTAGTTCACACAAACGGTAAGTGTACCGGTCGCGTATAGCAAAGATCAGAAAAGTCCGGGTATCGAACTCGAAGACACGTGAGAACGGCTCAAATTATAAACCCTAATCCAAGTCCTACCTAATAATATTTAATTGATTTTATTATTTTTTATTTTATTTTAACTAATTTAACTAACTTACTTAACTTAACGAAACTAAACGATAAAACTTAACGGTACTAACGGAGCTCTTAAATATGATAAAGGGGAACCACCTAGGTAAGGTATCTTAACGACTATCAACGACGCTCGGGTGACAACGAACACATAAAACCGGGTCCTAAAGATTATCTAACTAGACAATTATAAGGGAAAATAGGTCCCCACGGTCAGTTTTACTAAAGACCCCTAAAAACGTCTAGAAAGAATGATAAAGCACAGTGGATTTTCTAAGTACCTAATAATTTATTACTTGGTCCGTATCAAAATCACACATTCCTCTAAGGCTCATAATCCTAACAAACCTAGGGAATAAGGGGTAATTCAATATTAAAGATTAAATAACTTGGCTTACAAATTAACCTAATCAACGGCTAGAAAACCGCACGTGGTCTCGCAACGGCTAACTAAATCGACTAGACCAAAAAGATAAACCAACTCCTAATGTCTTGGTCCGACTAAAAGGAGATGAACTATTGAGATAAACAGCTTTAACCAATCAACCCTATGGTGACGTCAACCACAAAAAATCAAAAACACCAAGTAATTAGTCTAACCTACAATCCTAAACCAAACACAAAACTAATTCATGTAAAGATAAAATCACACGGGGTTTAATTAATATAATATTGAACAAACTCAATAGAAATCATAGAATAAAATCATAATAATATAAACTTAACAATAAAAAATCAGTTATATGTTCGTTACTCAACCCAAAATCAATTGTCAACACATTGTCAATCAACCAAACCTAGGTAGTTCTAATAAGTTTGGCTACTCAAACTCATGTCAATAATGATAAGAAACACATAAAAAAAACAATAGAAAACCTGTCTCAAATCAGAATTTTAGAACAATAATAATTAACTAAAAACTAGAAACCAAACCTAAAGAGTAAATCCCAACGGTGATTCTTGCAGCTTAAATCTTCAAAAAGTGCTACTGACCGTTTGCTTTATGTTTGTTTCCTTGCGTGAATAGTAGCTCCAAAATAAATTTGTTGGCATCCTCTCGTCACCACACAAAAAAAATCTCCAATCACAAATACTATATAATAATTAATTTTCTTTTTGATCTCCTGCTCCAAAAACGGTGGCTTTGTTTTCCCTCTTTTTTAAGTCCCCTCCTTCATAATAATAATAATAACACTAGGTTATTGACTCGTGGGCGCCACGGTTGGAAAAATATAAATCATGTAACATCCACACGTTTCTAGCATCAACTAATATATAAATCATGTAAAAACATAACATTCAACTAAAATAACATCCATTTTACAATTATAAATAAGTAAATAGTTCCTTATAAACCACATTTGTAGTTTTATTTGTAACTTTGCATTCCTTGTCTAATATAAGCATTTTAACACCGTCTCTGTTCTTCACTATTGATAAAACCACATATAGTTGACCATGTGTACTTGTGTAGACACCGGTAATCGTAGGTATATGCCAACTCTTGCTAGTGATTGGCCTTGACTTTTATTAATGGTCATTGCAAAACAATCCGCAACAGGAAACTGTCTTCGTTTCAATATGAATGACGGTTTCTTATCTGAAGGAGTTAGACCACTACGAGTTATATAAGTACGAAACTCAATGTTAGTACCTGAAATAACATTTACTTCGATAAAATGCATCCCTAAGTTAATTACTTGTAATCTGGTTCCGTTGCATAAACCGTTCTTCTTATCAATATTCCTTAGTAACATTATTGGCACACCAACTTTTTGAACCAATCTATGATGAGGCATACCAGACATCTTTAAACCATTTAGAAAATCCGGTGAGTGTAATGCTAGATCGAAACCAGGACTAACACTATCAGACTTGTCTATACTATCAAAACTGAGATATTTAACTTCTTTTTCGGAAAACAAAAACAAAATTTTGTCATTAATATCTTGGACAACCTCATTTAAAGGTGCAAGCATGGCCCTTTCTTGAAAATATGAAATATCATTAAAATTTTCTATAATGCTGGATATACAAAATCAATCAGATCAGAAATAGGATCGGATGAATCACAAATCAAAAGATCATCTGGTATATCTATAATGGCGTTGTTGTACTTATAAATAATGAAATGCAAATGTTGTATTTATAAGTAAATGATAATTTTATATGAATTATAAGTCATCATAGCTTATTTGAATCAAATACAAAAACATACAAAGATTAACAAAGATAAATGAAAAATTAAAATATATTATAACTTATATCATGAGTACAATAATAAGCAAACAAAAAATTAGTCTCTAAATCAACAAAACAATTTTACAATTTTGATTCAACAAAACTTCTATCTCAATGTTGATTCAAAAGATGAACTGTATTTAAGACATTTGTTGCACATCAATAACCGTAATGTTTATTACTCTAAGATAGTACCCGTGTTTATTTACACATCAATTTAAATATTTGTTGCATATCAATGTTAAAAGATGAACAATATCTAAGACATTTCTTTTTATAAGTATATTTTAAATTTATTTTACAAAACAAACTTTTATGACAATCTAAACCCTAAATTTAGTATTTCATAATACTATAATTAATTAATTGATCTTCAAAATAAAGTCTTAATCAATATATTAATTTTTATTCAAGTATAGTTGGCATATAGTTAATCCCTAATATATATCATTTAAGAAATTAGGCAAAATTTCTCATCCATTTTTTTATAACTCCTTTGTGGATAAGTTATGTTAAATAGTTATTGAATAATAATAATAATAATAATAATAATAATAACAATAATAATAATAATAATAATCTAATATTGTTTTAATAGATTGTGCTGTGTAGATGTATTAATTGCATCTACTCGGGAGATTAAACTTTTCGCCATATTTCGTGCATGCTAATTTGGTGGTGATGAAAATAGAAATTTAGTTTTGTTAAAACTTAAACATATGGTCTACTATATGTTGCTTTATCACGAATGAAGAGTAGATACGGTGTTAAAATGTTTATATTAGACAAGGAAGGAAAAATTACAAATAAAACTACAAATGTCGTTTATATGGAACTATTTTGTAATTTATGAAATTCTTATTTGTAATCTATCTAATGATTGTAAAATGCATGTGATTTTCGTTTGAAAGTTATGTTTAATAAAGTTTTTATTTTGTTACCGACTTTATTAACAATTGTATATCATCTTCTCGTCTCCACATGTATGTATGAAATTATGTTTTCCACTTTCATATTACCGGTGGATGTTACAAGATTTATATGTTTCCACCCGTGGCACCCACGGGTCAATAACCTAGTATATAATATACATATTTGATTCTTTAAATGCATAATGTATGAATCTTGCAAGTTATAAAAGCAATGGTATATTCACTTTAAAAAGTGTTGTAGGTAACAATATTACAATCAAAAACCTAAATTTAGTCTTTCATAATACTATAATTAATTGATCTTTAAAATAAAATCTTAATCAATATTCAATAACATATTAATTCTCATTCAAGTGTAGTTGACATATAGTTAATTCCTAATATATATCATCCAGGAAATTAGCCAAAGCTTTCACATCTAGTTTTTTATAACTTATTTGTGGATAAATTACGTTAATAATTATTAAATACATAATATAATAATAATAATATATTATTGTTTTAATAGATTGTGCTCTTTAACTTTTACGTTTCTTTCAATGTGTATCCATTTAACCCGTTTCCTTTGTAGCTATATTTTTTTACCCATTTAGACAATTGTATCTACTCAGGAGATTAAACTTGTCGTCATATTCCGTACATGTTAATTTAGTAGTGATGAAAATAGAAATTTTAAGAATTAATTAATACCAGTCAATTTAAAAGTGTAACATAATTTAAGTAATTTTATTTAATATAACGATAAATTTAGTAATACGATTATTATTGATATAAAACGAACAAATGAAAGTTTAGTATATTTAAGGAAACGCTTATTATTGATATAATCGTTATTATTGATATCTCTATAGAGCCCGTGTTACACACGGTTGGAAATATAAAAATAATAACATAAGAACTTGTAAAAAATATACTTAATTTTTTCAAACACGGGTCATAGTTCCAAATCCATAATAATCTAGCTAGTATTTGAACTAACAATATACCAAAACATATTCATAATATAATAATACAAAAGAACAATATGGTACCAAACTACCAATTAAAAGTAAACTATAACCCACAACCTTCATCTCCTTCAAACAATATGAAATTTGAAATGAATGATCAACTTTGTATTGTGAGTCTCTTGGACTTGCTTGGCTGCTACAAATTCAAATTATAAGGTATTATGTCATGAATATTAGATAATCGGTAATTGCATCATTTGAAATTAAAAGTACAACTCTCATATAATTAATATGTTATAAACAAAATGGATTCATATGTTATAAACAATTACAAAAGTTTAAATAAACATATATGTTATAATAATAACATATAAAATGATTCATAAGATTTTACTTCCGATCCCAACATCACCTATAACATCTTTTGTCTTAGACTTAGTAACTAATTTTGAAACTGCACCATCAACACTATCATAAATATCCTCGATGTTCCTCTTTAGATTTGTTAACAAAGTTTGTTTTAACAATTTTCATATGAGTAGCACTATTCTTACCAAATGATATCATCTCCTTCATAACAAAAGAGAAGTTAAAAATACAAAAGTAACAGTCCCATATCACATATATTAAACATACAAATTAAAAGTTTCCAATATTGCATTGACGGTGTCTTAGGATTGGACATCACCATTGCTAATCTGGTTTAATTCGGGCATTTCAACCATTCAAGTAACAAAAAATAAGAAAGTATTTTAATCTATCAAAAAAAATAATATGATAACATTTATAATATTACTAATACCATTTCGTTGTTAAACCTCTATTCCAAACAGTCCAGAAACAATACGTCATTAGCAAATTATCAATATTAAAACACGTTGCTCTTTCAAAATCGTAGTCGACCAAGAGGAGTAAATATGCTTTTCAAAACATAGTATTCCCAAACTGATGTAATTTCATATAGTTTAAAAACCGTGTGAGTTCTTTTTGAAACAATATTACGTAGCATTAATAAAAGAATCTAATTTGTGAATTATGGAAATGTCAGAAGTCATTTATTTAAAAATCTCATACATAAAATTAAATTTAAGAACATGTTTAATTATGGATTATGTATTAAGTTAATATATAATATATAATTAACTTGTTTATTATATATTAAAAATTATATCGTTAGATAGTTTTATAAAAATAATACTTTAATTTTAAAATTTAAAGTGTCATTAATTTAGATGCATATTTTGATAAATATTATTGATTAACATTTAAAAATATTAAATGTGGGTGATGTGTATTATAGAAAGTTTTGAAAATATCATTATGTATTTTGAAAAACTGTAATCTATATTTATAGAATTATAGAGACTTGGTTATCATATTAAAGTTTGAGAAAATAGTCTATATTAATATTGAATAAAACTTAAACGAATAATTATGCAAAAAAGTATATATTAATATTGAATAATAATAATGTTGTGAACCATATATGTAAAGTAAATAATATGAATGCATAAAAAACATTGTAATGTTTTTCGTTACAAATATTCTATTAAAATGGATTTAGTTTGAATTTAAGCTATTTAAGTTATTCAAATTCGGCTTTTTAACAAATATGGAAAGTCAAACTATATAATTGTAATAATGGGATCCTTAGACTAAGATAAATATATATTTTTTAAATTGTACATTTTCATACTAAGATATAATAATAAATTTTTGTAAACTAAGTATAGATGAGTAATAATCGGTTTCTATAATACCATATTAAATGTGTATAAATCTAAAAATGTAAATTAATATAATATTGGAAAGTATAATGATGTTTTAAATTGGACGAAATATTTGTAACTTAATTGGACATTGACAAAAACAATAGAGTAATGATTATGCTACTATAGGTAATTTAATGCACATTATAATCTAACTTAAATGTATTATAGAATAATCAATTAAAATTCATTTCTGGAATATAATATAATCATTTAACTTACATAGATTGTGAAAAGAAATATACACCAATATTAAAAAAGAAATATACATGAATATTAAAAAATAAAAAAAAATACATCTTATCAAGTAATACTCAATCAATGAAATCTTCTTTCTCATTCAAAAAAATCCTAAGATTAAAAAATTCCTAAGATTCTCACCAAGCCACACATCATGCTTGGGGATGCATGACTTTCTTAAAAATGCTTGAATTATGTTACCATGAAACATTATTATTAACATTAGTACAAAATTGTATGAAAAATATACTAAAATTAATGAATGTGTAGCACTACCATTTCATCTTGCACAATCATTTCGATGGACCAATCTTCTCCAGGATTTGAATTATCCTTAAGACGCCAAAGTTTCAGAATACGCACCTTGAGGATATAGTCACCGCTAAGAACATCCAATTGATTCAACATGGTGATGTTTGCTGGCTCCATCTTCCTAGTGGTGAAAATTTTAAAATAAACAAAACATTAATTGCTGAACAATAACACTTTTAACCAAAAAATCTAAAAAACAAAATGAATGATATAAACAACTAAAAATATAAACCTTAGAAACAAAAAAATTCGTTTAAGCTATATTTGGTGTGATAGTGTAAGAATTGTTGTGTGAAAGTGAAGTATTTATATATAGTTCATAGTAAAGGATTAAATTATGGGAGATTTGAATAAAGAACGAATGTATATACGGAATTAATTAAAAACATAAAATTAGGAAATTTCAATTAGCTTAAATCATGGACAAAAAATATGGATTTTCAAAATTTGAATTACTAAAATTTAATATTGTTATATAAACAACAAAAAAGTAAAAACACTTTTAAGCAGAAAAATGAAAGATGAAAATGGAAGATATATAGACAACAAAAAGTAAAAACCTTGGCACAAAGCTAATTGTTTTTACTAAAGAGGCTTTGATGGTGTAAGAATTAGTCTCTCAAATGTACATATTTATACGAAATGAATTAGGGTAGACTAAATTATATAAGAAAGGTATACAGGTAATTGATTAGAAACATAAATTTAGGAATTTTCAAAAATTTTCAAAAAAGGTATAGTAAGAACGAATAGAAGGGAAATCGTAATTAATGGATTAGAAAAATTTGAATTTTCTAAAATGCAATGTTACATAATTAGATTAGAAATACAAATAATATATTTCCAAATTTTTGAATTTTCTAAAATGCCTAATTTCCTAAAATGCAATGCTACATAACGTAAAAATATAAGTTACTAATTATATTATTTACAATAATATAATTAATCATTAATTATAACACCATATATTATGTAATGTAATTCATATAAGGTGTGAAAATAAAAGTTACTATTGTTATATATATGTAACTCAATTGTTAATTAGTAAATCGTAATTATAAGTCAATGTTTACAATAATAAGTCAATGGGTCAACAATGGATTTTTAACTCAATTGTTATTGTTAAACAATAATAAGTCAATAGATTTGTATTATAATTGTTAAAACATAATTAATGATCGTAATTAAGTCAGTGGGTGAATGGGTCAATGGGTCAAATGAATTAATTATAGTAAAACTTAATGATTGTTAATTAATGCAAATTTACATTCAAATTTACACCATAATTTGTACAATAATTAATTCAAATTTACAAATTAATTACATTCAAAGAATATATAATAATTAATTCAAATTTACAAATTCCGTAATTAACCCATTTCCTTAATCAAATAGGGTTATCCTTTCCTAAATTTAACATGAATGGTACAAACCTTTACAACTTTATGAATTTGATAAATTTAAATAAATATAAGATTTTAACAAAATTTTAGTATTTTAAATCGGTACTCTCTCTATATTATATATATATATATATATATTATCTGTAATCTCTATATTAAATCCGTAATATCTTCTATTGATGAAATATCAACTAATTATCTAAATTATATATCATATATTATATAAAAAAAATAACAAAGGTGGTGAATGAAATCAACCAAAAATAATAAAATATTCAAAATAAAATTTTGAATATTTGGTTTTCGAAACTATAGCTACGATTTTAAAATATTACGTTAATTAAAATATTCAAAATGAAAAATTAGACATTAAATGAAAGAGGAAAGATAATACTTTAATAGCATTGATTAATCTTATGCTAATATATTATTGATTTATTTTATTAACTTGAAAATTAGAGAATGCATTGATATACATGGAAAGTATGAGAATCAACAAATAGGAAGTGAGGATATGGACTTACAGCCTATTGCTTTAATAGTATAGTTAGATTCTTTTTATATTGGGAATTGTAGGGGTTTTAGTTTCTTCTTTGAGGTTTCGTGCGTTACACCAGCCCATGCATCCATTTAATTTGTCTTAAGCCCCATGATCCATTTAGTTATGTTCTCGTGTACTCCAAGGCAATTCCACAACCTAACATGATGCAAATATTATGTTTCTTTTTTTTTATTAGTAACAGATTCTTTCATTTAAATTATAATTCAAGTAGCAAACTGAATTAGTTTGTAATTTAACAGCTTTAATATGATATTAAATTCCAGTTTGTCATAAAATTAAACGCCCAAGATTAAAATTCAGTTTTGACTCATTCTAGCTCGTAGTCTCTTAAAACTATTAAAATCTAAATATGAGTCAAATAGAAGTTATATTTAATAAAAACCTAACTCAAAAATATTCAAATTGTGGAAATATTTCTATGATAAAATATATAATTGGGACCACATTACACTACAAGAAAACAGGGCAATTGCGACGACCTTTACGGTCGCAAAACGGTCGCAACTGCCATGTTGCGACCGATTTGCAACCGAAAATGCGGTCGGTAAAACGCAGGTCGCAAAAGCCCAGTTGCGACCATTTTCTACAGCCGTCACAAATCTTGCAACCGGTTCAGCCATCGCAAGTCTCGCAACGGGTGATGCGGTCGCAAGTCTCGCAACCGGTGCTGCGGTAGCAAATCTCGCAACCGGTGCTGCGGTAGCAAGTCTCGCAACCGATGTTGCGGTCGCAAGTCTTGCTACCGGTGGTGCTACGGTCGCAAGTCTTGCTACTGGTGTTGCGGTCGCAAGTCTTGCTTCCTCCGGTTGCAAATTTGCAGTTTTTTGCTACCACTTTTTTGGTTTCAAGGTAGCCAAAAATAATTATTCAAAATATATATAAATATAGATGCAATCATGCAAACACACAAACACATATCAGCCTATAAATTTGTATTAAAGACTTTAAATATTAAGAAATTTTTATTCGAGTTCTAAACAAACGTACAAAATGTTACTCTGGCTAAACACAAATCAAAAACCAAAACTACCATACTTTTGAATTACAAGCCAATTGCATACTTCTATGTCCGGTTACAAGCAGTAGCTTCATTTAGACTTATCAATCTCATACATATGAGCACCTTTTGGCACCAACTGGTCATCCGGGTTTGTGTATGATAAGATGGAAAGCAATACCTGCCAAACACACGCTACATTTTAACATCATGCTTATAAACTATATAAATGAAGATATCTGATAACAAAATACAACTAGTAAATCTTATATTAAACGCACCGAATCTCAATAGGCAACAAATCACATAACACAAGTAACAAAGAATCATATAAACTAAGATATATAACCAAATTTCAACAAAAAGAAATTAGGACTAAATCGAACTAATCATATATAACCTTAATTATGGGGTATTGTATTGATTACCCCATAATTAAGGTTTTTATAATGCATATTAAGAACCCCTTAATTAAGGTTTCTATTAAGCATAGAAAAAGAATACTTACACCGGCCTTGTAGGAGGTTGTTAAAGAGTGGTTACAACATGAGCCTTGAACATTAACACAACACAGTAGCACCTTAGCATCAAGAAATCCTAGGCTTAGTATAAACTAAATAACGACTAAGGCGGCAAAATTGAATAAAAATACTAAAAAAAAACTCACTTGCGGATAACAAACTTCATACACATGTTTGCAAGAAACTGGTTAAAAAAGTTTCTAACTGTTTGAAATGCATATAAGAAACAAATACAGCAGTGCTTATCAGTTAACAAAATCGTGCAACCTTCACTATGTAACCATACATCTTAAACATGATTCACATCACAAGCCTAGTTACCAAATTTAGGCTTCAATCACTACTCGCTAGTGATATGTGAAATTTAACATATAGATATAATCACTACTTACACTTTCAAGTGAAGTTAGGTAATCGGATAATGAGTCCAATAAGCTTCCAGAGCCAAAACCAAAGTCAACCTGTCACAAGCCAACAACAACCTCAAATCTTATGTTGATCTAAGATATTTAAGGGTCCGCATGGCTGCATAGAGTCACAGACCACTACCTCATAAACCACCAACCCATTTTTAACTTTCCCCCGGGTCCTCTTTTAATGATGCAACAATGGTGTCCCCTAATCGGGCTCCTTTTTTCCCTTCAAAGCGTGTATGCACATTAGTCGTCTTACCACAGAATAATCAACCACAATGAGGAACATCTACTCACTGCTCACATCGAACAGATTGATGCTAATACACCATTTCAAATACAACAAAAGAATAATCTAAATTCTGAAACAAATTCATCTCAATCTAACAAGTAACTCAACACATATATGTGAATGAAAATCCTATAGTTACGAGTGACGAATTAACTGGTGGAGCGAGAGGTACCAAGTGATGCTTCACGGTGGCTGGTTATGGTGGTTTTTTAGCTGATCGTAGGAGACAGAGGAGCAGATCTGAAATGATAATGATAAAATTGGGGATTTTATAACTAAGAGATGTATAAACACAATTGCCATGAAAAGAACATATCAAATTAGTTGTCCAATCAGTTAATGCATCATAGTCCTAGCTGCTCACTTCACACAAAATATTTGGAATAATACTTAGATTATATCTAGAAGTACCTTATTGGCATTTGGCAATGATCTCAATACTGCACCCCTACAGTTCAGAGCAGCAATTGAACTCTCAACCTAAAAGATACACCAAATGACCACCAAAAATGTATCCAAAATATTTTTGACTCATACTTGAACTAAAATGCACACAATTAGCTCAAACTGAAATAACATCCTAATTTTTGAGCTAGTTGTGTGTGTGTGTGTGTGTGTATATGTGTGTGTGTGTGTGTGTAATATGTTTATATATAATACTATTGTGAACTAAAATGCACTAAATATATGGCAGCAATGCATGCTCCTTTATCACTTGGCATAAAACACAAATTAGCATAAAATGAAAAAATAAACTACCATTACATAATTCATAAACATAATCGGTGCACAATTTGAAAGTAAAGGTGGAATGAATTGATGACCTTTCAATTTGTGGGGAGGTACCTGTCCATTGGAAATCGGAAATCAGCCTGAGACCTAATCAGAAATCGGCCTGAAATTAGGATAGGAAACCGGAATCAACAGCATTGGACAATCTTCCTCTGTCCATCTCCGGCAACCGATACCGCAGCCAGATCCGGTGGTGTAACTGGCGGTGGCAACCGGAGATCTCCAACGGGAGCGGAGCTGACTCACCGTATATGTCAACAATAACAACAAAGATTCCGTCATAAAGCGTTTCAACATCCATATCAGCCTTATCTGTTTTGATCCACAAGATGAATTTGCCCTTCGGTCATGGTGGAGCTGAGTGACGGCATAGAGTTCGTTCTCCAGATCTGTGGCCTCGAACGATTGCTTCCAGGTATCCGCCGTGGATGTTGAACGTCATCGCTTCGAATCCGTACATCCTGTCCGATTGATTGATTCAAACAGATCAGTTGAACTGGATTCAATTGGATTGAATTAACAATGGAGATCAAATGAAGGTAGAGGTTGTTATTATTATGGACTGTCTAATATGTTTAAATATGGTTAATATTGGATACAGATACTTTATAAATATGAACATGAACGACTAGAATAAAATATTTATACGGCCATCAAAGTTTTTAATATTATTAAATTTGTTCATCTACCGTTAAGACGGTCGCAACCAATACAAACGATCCTGTAAATTTGCAACCGGAAATAAACAGTTGTTAAAACTCCGACCGCGTAAATAAACGGTTGCAAAAACTCCGACCGTTTAGTCATTGAAAATAAACGGTTGCAAAATCTCCGGCCGCCTAGCTATGGTTGCAAAAACTCCAACCTCCTAACCACCAGTTGCAAAAAAATTCGATCACTTTGACACAAAAAAATAAACGGTTGCAAAAACTCCGACCGCTTAGCCACTCGGTTGCTAAAACTCCGACCGCTTTGCCACCGAAAATAAACGGTTGCAAAAAATCCGACCGCTTAGCTATCATGTCAAGTAACTAGGTTTTTCAGTGGCAAATTTGCAAAATCGGTCACTAAAATTGCTACCGTTTTTTTTTCGATAGCAAATTTTGGTTGCAATTGCCCAATTTTCTAGTAGTGTTAACAACCTATAAACAATAAATTTCATATCTCAAACCTAAATTCCCTCATCACATGATAATAGGGCAAACTATCTCACAAAGAATTTTGATTTAACTTTTAAACATCAAAAAATGATCTTATAGTATACACATCCATTGCTTTACAATTACATTCTAGTTATAATGGGATAGAGTTGACTATGAGAACACAGAAGATATGTGGATGCAAATGTGTTTGGAATTGCCAGAAATTCGTACACCTGTAAACCTTAATTTACAATGCAAGGCTTTATATAATTACAAATTTAAATATAATGCCTGAGCTTTGAAATGGTTTTCTTCTCGGTTTCATGTTGAGAGTAAAGTGAGTCCTTGCAAAATTGGGATAAAGTCTTTGTGATAGCGTAAAAATACGATTGGAATCAAGTCTGTGTGAGTGTGACTGAAGTGAATCCATGAAAAAATTGCCGAGAAAAAAGATATGCATGGAAGGCGTTACAACTTGAGGCGAAAACCAGATATAAATAGATTGAAAGATAAAAGGAAATGAGATCAAGGCAATGGCAGACAACAATGCGAGATTACTGCGTTTTTATGTCCGTGAATAACCAAGGTAATATTTCTTTCCAATATTGTCTGAAGTTAAACGACCAAGGTAGAGTCGATCCTACAAGCATAGAGTTTGTGGGAAGCTATTGGCCACGTAACCTGTAACATCCGTCATTTTCGGTCTTTTTTTGTATTTGTATTTGTATCAAAACCCGACACGATTTGTAAACCAAGTCTTTCACTAATATAAAATATTGGATTTTTATGTTTCATAATCATCTCTTACTTTTTGGATTTGTTACTAGTTTGTATTATTTGACTTGTTTAAACCTTAATTTTTTTTTAAAGAAAAACACATGCAAGTATTGATATAAAACAATGAAAACAAGTTTGACTCCTTCCCTATATAAACAACCCCATCCCCTTCATTTCTTCTTGCTCATTCATCTTCTTTCTCTCTCAAACTAAGAACACTATCTCTAACCTTCAAGGTTCATAATTATCAACAACCTTCTTTAATTTTTGTTTTGTTACTTACTAATTCATATCTTGTGGTACAACATATATATAATATGCACCCCGTGTTTCCTCTGGCTTTCATCTTCTTCGGGAGGTTATATGCTACAAGGCAAGGCTTATGGAGGACTCTTTGTAGTTCTTGATTATACTATTTTCCTTTAATGTTTTACTAGTCTTGTTTATATTGTAAGTAGTTTAGTGTTTCTAATTCATGTTTAAAGAGTTCCATAGTGTTGGGTATGAAGTCACTAGTCTCGGTTTTATCCCAAGATTAGAACCGAATCAAGACCGAACCAAGACCGGACTCTTGTTTACTAGTTTTGTTTACTAGATTTGTTTTAAATAGTTAAATAAACATGTTTATGTAAGATTTGAATATTATAACTACTAAAGCCATTTTTATAGTTCTATGGTATTTGGGTATGTGGCAACCATCCTCGGTATCATTCCGAGTCAAGGACCGAACCAAGACCGAACTAAACCGAGTTCACTTTCTTAAGACACACAATTGTGTTTTTGGCCACCGAAACTCATCTTTTCTTCAAGAATGTATTTTAAACTAATTTTAAGTATTTTAGCAACTTACTTGGTGTGTCGGGATCCAACTTGATCTTATAACAAGTTTGGACCGGTGAAACCAAATACTCACTTAACGGACGTTAAGGTTCTCCACAATAGAACTATATACTTGGTTAAGTCTTTTGATTTTATTGAATTATCTCAAAACATTTTGGAAACTTAACTTTGAGTTTAGTTAATTATCTAGACCCATATTAACAAATCCGAACACTCGATTAAAACCTTGTTTTGGTATTCATATACCCAAGGGTTTTGCAATAGTGCATTATAACCCACATAAGTTACTTAACATAGGTTGAGTACTAATTATGAATGAAATACCAAGACCCGGTTTCGAGTAAACTTACTTTTTAGAACATGTCTTTAATTTCCCAAATATTTACATTTTTAAACCATAAACTTCATTTATTTACTTTGCTTGCCATATTGTACTTTAAACCCTTCCAAGACTACCTACTAACTTAAGACCCATTTAATCTAGGTCTTGCTCGTTAAACACGATCTCCGATTATTCACGAATCAATCTCAAGTTACTTAGTTAACGTGAGTACATTTCATCCCCCGTTTTCACTTTTATCTTTTGGGGGTAACATGCGTACTTATTCAAACAAAAGTGATTTATCATACTCAATTCTCAAACCACAAACTTTAGGGTGTATGATGCTAGAATACTTGCTCTTTTGTATGTTATATGTCTTATATGCTTTACTTGCGCGAGTGTTTATTTTTACGTTGTTGTTGAGCCTCATTAAGTATGATTATACGCTCCCCTAACTACTTAGCCTTGTGCTAGTAGAATAGGGCCTCATTATCCGAGTATGTCGGTTGTTACCGAGTAGAAAGGATCCTCATTTACATATGTTTTATATGCCACGATTGATGCTTTTATTTATAGTCTCATATACGTTTGTGGATTTCGCTCATATTATATATACTTAAAACTATGAAATTACTCACCAACATACGTGTTGACAAATGCTATTTTATGCATTGTTACAGGTTTGATTATTACTTGAGTTGGAGTTCGAAGACGTCATTCTATTTGATACCGCTAGGTTATTAGAAAAATGAACAATATCTATCTTTTATATTTTGTTGTTTATTTGTTTGAACAATATGTGTTACTTTGATGATTGAATGAAATTAATGAGTTGATTAAATATTGTCACTTTAATAGTGTCTTGTGTTCTTGGGCAATCCGTTTCACCCCGGCATGTTCTGCCGCCTTTGGTTGGGGTGTTACAGATTGGTATCAGAGCCAAGACTATAAGATAGGTGGTTAGACGTAACGGCCTGGTATAGTTTTGTTTTAGGGTCCTTATACGTGTTGCTTATATGTGTTACCCTACTTGATTGTTCATTACACTTATACATTTAATTGTTTATTTATTTCATTTAATCTTCAAAAATATACACATGCACACACTCTCATAGTATTCCAATGTATCCTTACCTTAAAATGCAAAAACATTAGTTTTTATATTGTGTTTTATGGATCACAAAATTAATTTGGATCCCGTTATTTAAGATCTCCTTAAAGGTTGCATTTATATCGGGTTTGTAGCCATCATGGAAAGCGAAACACTATGAAACGACCATTTGACAAAAAGATTCCAAGAATCGAATGTGATATACTTACCTGGGATGGTTGAATTATAGTGTGCGTTTTCTAGGCCTACGAATCGTGTTATACATGTCAATACTTTAAGTTGTCGAATGCAAGCGTTCCGGTTGCCTCCTTATATTTTGTTTTTTGTGTTAAAAATACAAGTTGTTTTTAACATCTTGTTATATCTCCGTTTTTATTATATGTTATTATCGTTATTTGAGTCACAACAACATAATTAAGACGCGGTGGTACGTGCACATGTTCGACTCCACCTATTATTTTATACAATTTTATTTGTCGGGATATCAAACCCTGGTGATTTCATGTACGATTTCCCGACTATATATATAAATTTCAAAATCTCAAAACCTCCAATTTTTGAATGACAAAAGTTTGAAACGTATAAATATATATACATTTTTATCTTTTGATGCAAGTATAAAATGGTTTTTACTAACATTCTCATTCTCATAACTCTAGGATTCACAATCATTAAACCCTACATTTACTCATTTTTCACTCATACTTATATCAATTACCCCAAACTTATACCATTTCTCTTTTATTATTTTTGAATGCCTCCAATCCGTCGCCAACTACGCAAGCTGAGCTCCGGTCGTCGGATGGCCGCAATGGTAGCAAAAGAAATCGCCGTTGTGATTCCCGGACTCATAACTCAAATCCAAGCCACCCAACCCACCGTTACTCAAACCACACCCAACCCCATACCTTTCGCTTTGAAAAACTTCACTGGTGCCAGCCCATCTCAATTCTTTGGTACGAACTGCGCCACCACTTTGTTGCAATGGTTCGAGAAAATGGAAAGTGTGTTTACTCTTTGTGAGTGCCCCGAACTCAAAAAGACCGCGTATGCCTCTAGCATGTTTGAGAATACCGCCCGCACTTGGTGGAATAGCGAGATTTCCACCCATGGAGCGGAAATAGCTATAGCCTACTCATGGACCAAGCTCAAAGAAGTCATGATGAAAAAGTTTTGCCAAAAACATGAACTTCAAAAACTCGAATCCGAATTTTGGGAACTCAAGCAAGAGAGTGGTGACAACTCCACCTACTCCAACCGCTTTCACGAGCTTAGTCTCTTGGTTCCTCACTTGGTCACTCCCTTCGAAAGGGCTATTGACAAGTATGTCGGCAGTTTGCCTATGCAAATCCGTGACTCGGTGATGAGTCGCAACCCGCAAACCCTTCATGATGCTATTACCTTCGCCGGTGCTCTTTCTGAAAACCATGTCAAAGACGGTACCCTCTCCATCAAGAAAACGAGTGACAAGAGTAAGCCCGAACCAACCCCTCAAGCTAAAGCCGACCCACAACCTCAAGCCATCAACTACTCCAATTCCACCCAACACACCAACAAGAAAATCAAACCAAACTACCGAAACTATGCTGTCACCCACCCATCACAACCTCAATCTCAATCCCAAGCACTCCAAAACCGAAAAACCATATTCCGGCCCGCACCCATTGTGTAACACTTGTCAACGTCATCATCCCTCCTACTCTGCTTGTCGCCACTGCACCAAGTGTAACCGCTATGGTCGCACTAACAACGTGTGTCGAGAAGCCTCTCGTGGCCAACCCGCTCCACCAAGGTTTGCCCCATCCAACCAAAACCGTCCCGCTCCTTTTGCTCAAAACCCTCCATCCCAACCTAGGGCTTGTTTCAATTGTGGAGACCCGAATCACTTCCGCAATGCTTGTCCTCGACTTGCCCTTGTTAACCAAGCCCAAATCATACCCACACCCTACTACCAAACCCAAGCCTATCAAGTTCAAACTTACCAACCCCAAATCCCGCAACTCTTGGCTCCTCCCGCTAAACCGATCCAAGCCATGCAAGCCCTTCCTCCTCCACCACATCAGCAAGCCATGCAAGCTCTCCCACCTCCTCGAGCTCAACAATTCAACCACGGCAACCAAGGGCGTGCCTTTATGATGAACGCCAACCAAACTCAAGTTGCCAACGATGTGGTGAACGGTACGTTTTTAGTAAATGAGCATTTAGCTTCAATTTTATTTGATACCGGAGCTGATAAGAGTTTTGTTTCTTTTAAATTTGAATCTATTCTAGGCGTATCCCGCACTAAACTTTCTCGCCCCTTTTCTGTCGAATTCGCCAATGGAAATTCCATCATCATCGATTCGGTCATTCGCGATTGTATCCTTACTCTTTGCAAGCACGAGTTCTCGATCGACCTCATCCCGATGCAAATGGGAAGCTTCGACATCATAGTAGGCATGGATTGGTTAGCTTTGCACCGTGCCGAAGTCGTTTATTATGGCAAATTCATTCGTATCCCGCTCGTCAATGCCAAAATTCTCAAAGTCTTTGGCAAAACGATCCCCAAGAAACTTAACCTCATGTCTTGCTCTCAATCTCGTAAGTACTTACGCCAAAAGTACGTTCCATTCCTAGCCCAAGCGGTGATGAAAGATCCAAAAGAAAAGAAAATTCAAGACATTCCCGTTGTTTGTGAATTTCTCGGCGTTTTTCCCAAAGACGTCTCTGGTCTTCCACCCATTCGTCCTGTTGAAATTCGAATCGACCTTGTGCCCGGCGCGACTCCCGTAGCCAAGGCTCCTTATCTTTTAGCTCCTTCGGAATTGCAAGAGTTATCGAACCAACTTCAAGAGCTTTCCGATAAGGGCTTTATCCGTATAAGCTCTTCTCCTTGGGGCGCTCCCGTCCTCTTCATGAAAAAGAAAGATGGCTCGTTTCGCATGTGTATCGATTACGGTGAACTCAATAAACTCACCATTAAAAATCGTTACCCTTTGCCTCGCATCGACGACCTCTTTGATCAACTTCAAGGCGCAACTTGTTTTTCCAAAATC
This sequence comes from Bidens hawaiensis, assembly GCF_021521415.1. Classification (NCBI taxonomy): domain Eukaryota; kingdom Viridiplantae; phylum Streptophyta; class Magnoliopsida; order Asterales; family Asteraceae; genus Bidens; species Bidens hawaiensis. The sequence goes on along the minus strand of NW_027497086.1, from coordinate 104,084 downwards.
GATCTTCGATCAGGTTATCATCAATTGCGTGTTCATGAAGACGACATTCCTAAAACCGCTATCGTACTCGGTATGGACATTATGAATTCTTGGTTATGCCTTTCGGATTAACCAATTCACCCGCGGTATTCATGGACCTTATGAACCGTGTTTGCAAACCATTCTTGGACAAATTCGTAATTGTTTTTATCGATGACATTCTTATCTTCTCCAAGACCCAAGCCGAACATGAACATCATTTACGTTCCATTCTCGATCTCCTAAGAAAAGAACAACTTTATGCCAAGTTCTCCAAATGCGAATTTTGGTTAAAAGAGGTCTAATTTTTGGGTCACGTCGTCAACGATAAAGGTATTCATGTTGATCCCGCCAAAATCGAGGCCATAAAATATTGGAAAACTCCATCCACACCCATGGGAGTCCGATATTTCCTTGGTTTGGCCGGGTATTATCGGCGATTCATTCTAAACTTCTCTAAAATCGCGTTACCCCTCACTGCACTAACTCATAAAGGAGAACCTTACAAATGGGGACCAAAACAAGAAGAAGCTTTCCAAACTCTAAAGCATAAGCTTTGCAACGCTCCTGTTCTAACCCTTCCCGATGGAAACGACGACTTTGTGGTATTTTGCGATGCATCCAACCAAGGTCTCGGTTGCGTTCTCATCAACGAGGTCAAGTTATTGCATATGCCTCAAGGCAACTCAAGGATCACGAAAAGAATTATAAGACTCATAATCTCGAACTTGGTGCCGTCGTTTTCGCTCTCAAAATCTGGAGACATTATCTTTATGGCACAAAATGTGTTGTATTCACCGATCACAAAAGTCTAAAACACATATTTGACCAAAAAGATCTCAACATGAGACAACGTCGATGGGCCGAATTACTTAGTGATTACGATTGTGAAATTCGCTACCACCCCGGTAAGGCGAATGTTGTGCCCTTAGTCGTAAAGTTAATGTCAAATCCGTTCTGCTTCATAGCATCATCATTCAAACCGATCTCCAAGACCGCATCTATCGAGCCCAATGCACCTCCATTGATGAAGGCAATATGTATTACGAAATGTCATGTGGAGCCGAACTTCAACTTGAAACCAAACCCGATGGCTTGCTTTATTTCCTTAATCGTTTGTGGGTTCCCGATCGTGATGAACTTCGTACTTTCATTCTCGAAGAAGCTCATATGTCGCGATATTCCGTACATCCCAGTGCGGATAAAATGTACTTCGACCTTCGATCTATTTATTGGTGGCCGGGGATGAAAAAGGACGTAGCACTTTATGTCTCGAAATGCCTTACTTGCTCAAAGGTTAAAGCCGAACATCAAAAACCTTTTGGTTTACTCGAGCAACCTCCTATTCCCGTTTGGAAGTGGGAAGGCATCGCTATGGACTTTATCACCAAATTGCCTCCCACTCAAAAGCAAAATGATAGCATTTGGGTCATTGTTGATCGATTAACCAAATCGGCTCACTACATCCCGATCCGCGAGAAGTACTATGTTGAACAGCTCGCTTAAATCTATGTTCGTGAGATTGTATGCCGCCATGGTATTCCTTTGACCATCATTTCTGATCGTGATGCTCGTTTCACATCCCGTTTTTGGAAATCGCTTCAAGAAGCTTTGGGCACTCGCCTCGATCTTAGTACTGCTTATCATCCTCAAACCGATGGCCAATCCAAACTCTCGAGGATATGCTTCGATCTTGTGTTCTTGATTTTGGTGGAAATTGGGATTCTCATCTCCCGCTTATTGAATTCTCATACAATAATAGCTATCATTCTAGCATTGATATGGCTCCTTTCCAAGCTCTTTATGGTCGTAAGTGTCATTCTCCGATTTGTTGGAACGATATTGGTGAAGCCCAAATCACCGGTCCCGAGATGGTTCAAGACACTACCGATCGTATTGATCAAATCCGCAAAAATCTCCTCGCTGCTAGAAGTCTCCAAAAGAGCTATGCCGACAAACGGCGAAAACCTCTCGAGTTTAATGTTGGCGACTTTGTCCTTCTCAAAGTATCCCCTTGAAAGGGGTAGTCCGTTTTGGAAAGAAAGGAAAACTAGCACCCCCGTTTTGTAGGCCCATTCAAGATCCTCGAAAGGGTTGGAAAAGTGGCTTATAAGCTCGATTTACCGCAAGAACTTAACGGTGTTCATCCCACCTTTCATGTCTCAAACCTCAAAAAGTGTTTAGCCGAAGGTAATCTCCATATACCTCTCGACGAAGTACGTATCGATGAAACCTTGCAATTGATCGAAAAACCCGATGAAATCATGGACCGCAATGAGAAAGGAACCAAACGTAGCCGCATTCGTTTAGTTAACGTCCGTTGGAAAAAACGGCGTGGTGCTGAATTTACTTGGGAATGAGAAGACGAGATGAAGGAAAAGTACCCGCACTTATTTATTACGGAATCTTATTAATTTCGGGACGAAATTTCCTAAAGTATGGAAGACTGTAACATCCGTCATTTTCGGTCTTTTTTTGTATTTGTATTTGTATCAAAACCCGACCCGATTTGTAAACCAAATCTTTCACTAATATAAAATATTGGATTTTTATGTTTCATAATCATCTCTTACTTTTTGGATTTGTTACTAGTTTGTATTATTTGAGTTGTTTAAACCTTTTTTTTTTTAAGAAAAACACATGCAAGTATTGATATAAAACAAGGAAAACAGGTTTGACTCCTTCCCTATATAAACAACCCCATCCCCTTCATTTCTTCTTGCTCATTCATCTTCTTTCTCTCTCAAACTAAGAACACTATCTCTAACCTTCAAGGTTCATAATTATCAAACAACAACCTTCTTTAATTTTTGTTTTATAACTTACTAATTCATATCTTGTGGTACAACATATATATAATACGCACCCCTTGTTTCCTTCGGCTTTCATCTTCTTCGGGAGGTGATATGCTACAAGGCAAGGCTTCATGGAGGACTCTTTGTAGTTCTTGATTATACTATTTTCCTTTAATGCTTTACTAGTCTTGTTTATATTGTAAGTAGTTTAGTGTTTCTAATTCATGTTTAAAGAGTTCCATGGTGTTGGGTATGAAGTCACTAGTCTCGGTTTTATCCCGAGATTAGAACCGAATCAAGACCGAACCAAGACCAGACTCTTGTTTATTACTCTTGTTTACTAGTTTTGTTTTAAATAGTTTTGTTTACTAGTTTTGTTTTAAATAGTTAAATAAACATGTTTATGTAATATTGGAATATTATAACTACTAAAACCATTTTTATAGTTCTATGGTATTTGGGTATGTGGCAACCATCCTCGGTATCATTCCGAGTCAAGGACCGAACCAAGACCGAACTAAACCGAGTTCATTTGCTTAAGACACAAAAGTGTGTTTTTGACCACCGAAACTCATCTTTTCTTCGAAAATGTATTTTAAAATAATTTTAAGTATTTTAGAAACTTACTTGGTGTGTCAGGATCCAACTTGATCTTATAACAAGTTTGGACCGATGAAACCAAATACTCACCTAACAGACGTTAAGGTTCACCACAACAGAACTATATACTTGGTTAAGTCTTTTGATTAATTGAGCAAAACATTTTGGAAAGTTAACTTTGAGTTTAGTTAATTATCTAGACCCAAATTAACAAATCCGAACACTCGATTAAAACCTTGTTTTGGTATTCATATACCCAAGGGTTTTGCAATAATGCATTATAACCCACATAAGTTACTTAACATAGGTTGAGTACTAAATATGAATGAAATACCAAGACCCCGGTTTCGAGTAAACTTACTTTTTAGAACATGTCTTTAATTTCCCAAATATTTACATTTTTAAACCATAAACTTCATTTATTTACTTTGCTTGTCATATTTTACTTTAAACCCTTCTAAGACTACCTACTAACTTAAGACACATTTAATCTAGGTCTTGCTCGTTAAACCCGATCTCCGATTATTCACGAATCAATCTTTCAAGTTACTTAGTTAACGTGAGTACATTTCATCCCCTGTTTGCACTTTTATCTTTTGGGAGTAACATGCATACTTATTCAAACAAAAGTGATTTATCATACTCAATTCTCAAACCACAAACTTTAGGGTGTATGATGCTAGAATACTTGCTCTTTTGTGTGTTATATGTCTCATATGCTTTACTTGCGCGAGTGTTTATTTTTACGTTGTTGTTGAGCCTCATTAAGTATGATCATACGCTCCCCTAACTACTTAGCCTTGTGCTAGTAGAATAGGGTCTCATTATCCGAGTATGTCGGTTGTTACCGAGTAGAAAGGATCCTCATTTACATATGTTTTATATGCCACGATTGATGCTTTTATTTATAGTCTCATATACGTTTGTGGATTTCGCTCATATTATATATACTCAAAACTATGAAATTGCTCACCAACATACGTGTTGATAAATGTTATTTTATGCATTGTTACAGGTTTGATTATTACTTGAGTTGGAGTTCGAAGACGTCATTTATTTGATACCGCTAGGTTATTAGAAGAATGAACAATATCTATTTTTTATATTTTGTTGTTTATTTATATGAACAATATGTGTTACTTTGATGATTGAATGAAATTAATGAGTTGATTAAATATTGTCACTTTAATAGTGTCTTGTGTTCTTGGGCAATCCGTTTCACCCCGGCATGTTCCGTCGCCTTTGGTCGGGGTGTTATATAACCGAAGGAGCGGTCAAGTCAAGGAAGAAACTAATGTCTAGAGCATTGATGTTTCGAACTCTACCAAAAGACGTATAGCACTTTAAGTGGCTAAGAATGCGTGGGAAGCGCTTCGTGTATGATATTTGGGAGGCGATAGAGTTCAAAATCCAAGACAACAGATCCTTAGAGCCGAACTAGTTATGTAAAAGATGAACGGAAGTGAAATAAACGAGAAATTAAAGGACAACTTAGTGGAATTGCTACAAAGTTCAAGAGCCTCGGGTCAAGCTTAAAAGACAAGGTGGTGGTGATCAGAAAGTTACTCAATTCGGTTCCAAGGACGTATTTGCAAATTGAGGCTTACATTGAGCAATATTTAAAAATACAAAGTATGCTAATTGAGGAAACAATTGGAAGATTGAAGGCTTATGAATAGAATCAAAGTTCATGATAAAAAGAAAAAAAGAGAAAAGCATATCATAGTAATTTGTTGCGTTTGAGAGATGTTACACAAAGAAGATAACGAATGGTGAATATGATCTTGATTAAAATGGACGAAGACGAGACATTGAGAACCGGAGAAGAGGTAGAGATCATCGTCCAGGAGGCCAGTTCCAACAAATATTTTCTAAATTAATTAACACCAAATAAAAAGAAATAGTCATTTATACAGCAGCATTATTGTAGCTTAAAGAACATTGTGATGTTTGTAACAAAGGATGCCAGTATTTTCATTTTAAGCTTTTTATTATTTTGAATGGCCAACTTACACTCAAAATATTCAAAAAGCTTCGTTGTCCAAAATTTGGTTCTTATGAGTCAAGTTTCTTTGCTGGTCATCTCAACTTGAACGAGCCTTTTTAATTTGGTGTCCAGAAACCAGTTGACATCTCAGTTGCAGCCGGGAACGTACTAGATACTGGCACAAGGCAAAGACCTATACACTCCTTAAGTCTTGTTTGTGTTCTTCATCTTTCGCTTTATCAAGTCCATGAATCTACGAAATATAATTAATATAGTGTCAATAATATTAGAGGCGTGTGTATACTGTTTAACTTGTGACATATACACACACAAATATTTGAATTAGAATAAAAATGTGTGATTTAAAGATGGATCGGAGAAGAGCGTTACCGGCTGAAGTTGATTTGTAGCTCCTTTCATGTTGGGTGCACTTATTAGAAAAATAGGAGATCCGTCATTTGAAATGGCGGATGTCAACAAAAAGTAGGTCATGTCAGATCTTGTCTGGTGAGGTGGACGATTACTATGTGTTCCGCCATTTCAAATGGCGGATCACGAATTTTTTATTCGTTTTGAAATGGCGGATGTCAGTTTTGGTGATCCGTCACTTTGACTGGCTTGTCACAATTTCCAAAGTAGGCTACCCCTACGTGTAAAAGTGTATTTTGATGGACATCCGCAATTTGAAATGAAAGATGTCATCTTGACATCCGCCATTTCAAATGGCGGTTGTGAATAGTGTTTTTCTGATTGATTTGACAACACACCAGTTCCTTTACTTTTCATTATTCACTTATTTTCTAATATAAAAACATTTTTATTATTCAATTATTCACTTATTTACTTTTTATTGTCCATGCAGCCTTTTCTCCAAATGGTGTGACTTTCGGCATTAAGTGGATGCTCCATGGCTAACTCCAAAGCCATTTTCTTAAAACCAGATTTTCCCAAAACGAGACTGAGTTTGTGCAGTTTGACACGCATGAAATGCTTGCATGGCTCAGGGTTCGGTGTTTTATCGCACCACCAGTTCACGTATTTACTTTGCCATTTGTCTGTTGGTGTTGTGTTTGTGAGATGTATGGTATATTGTGAGACTATTTATAAGGTTTCAATATACGAATTATTTATTTTGACAAAGTTGACATTTGACAATGTCACCAGTTCTAATACTAGATGTGGATGTTAGAAGAATGATTCTCCAAACTATTTCTTGGTGGTGTTTAATTGGATACATGAGTTTTTTACGTTTATTAATGTTACACATATAATGATTAAACTAATATAGTCACTAAACAAAGATTAAACTAATAAAAACTTTTTATTATTCAATTATTCACTTATTTACTTTTTATTATTTTAAAAAAATATTTTTATATTAGAAAATAAGTGAATAATAAAAAGTAAAGGAACTGGTGTGTTATCAAATCACTCAGAAAAACACTATTCACATCCGCCATTCATGTCAAGATGATATCTTCCATTTCAAATGGCGGATGTCCATCAAAATACACTTTTACACATAGGGGTAGCCTACTTTAGAAATTGTGACATGCCAGTCAAAGTGACGGATCACCAAAACTGACATCCGCCATTTCAAATGGCGGAACACGAATAAAAAATTTGTGATCCGCCATTTGAAATGGCGGAACACATGGTAATCGTCCACCTCACCAGACAAGATTTGGCATGACCTACTTGTTTGTTGACATCAGCCATTTCAAACGACGGATCTCCTATTTTTCTAATAAAACTTTTCTCTCTCCTAAAATCCATTTTATCATTTAAGTTTTTGTTATTTCAAAAATTTTTTCTTTACGTTGACTTGATCATGCAAAAGCTTGATGTATTCAATGGCTTCATGAAGCACAGATGCAGTATCAGTCTATAATATATATATGGTTAATTAACTCAACAACATAATTAAGCAAGCATCAAGCGTTTTGAAGGAAGGTAATAAAATACAAGAATAAATGAGTGAAAAGGATTACAAATCGGATCTGATCCAAATTCGGAACTCGTCCCTCTATCTCATCCACTTTCTAAACTCTAATCACAGCTTAAACTATGAATTTTCAAAAGTCAAAAACCAAAACTGAAATAAAACGTCTTTGAACATCAATGATCTTCAAATAGATCAAAAAATAATTATTTAATCAATGGAATTGATGTGTAAGAGGCTTTAGAATCATGAGTCGATTATGAATTAGCAGAATAATACATTTAATTGAGCCCTGATTAAGGTTCATGTTTAAACGTTATGCACGACTTTAAACGTTTTGAGCAAAAAAGTCCATAACCAAAAGTTTAAAATTTCAAGCCAAAACCCTACCCTTAAACATTCAAATGTTAAGCCTTCAAACGCTTAAGGTTAAAAATTTAAGTGTTCAGGCAAAAAAGAAAAATAAATAAATAAATAAACTTTCAAGCAAAAAACTTAAACGTTCAGGTTACAACCAATCACTCAAAACTCAAAATTGATCGACTAAATATTCAAATTGATGATTAATTGAATCAGTTTAAAAGATTAACCAATCAATTAACTTCAATTCCAATTCTTATAAAAAAAATGAACCTGTGAAACGGGAGTGGCGTTCATGATTTTACTGCGAGAGTTGTCGGACCATCGTTGTCGAATCAGGGGATGGTGAAGGAGGTGTGTTGATGCCTCCGAGTGGTGGTGGAGATGGCTTGAGGAAGAGCGACTGTGACGAGGCATATGAGTGTACCGTGTGATTTAGGATTTCTGAAATCAAGGTTTCTACGTACTCGCGTACGTAATGTACGATAATGGATTATTGTATTTGTCCTTTATCTATATATGTTTATTCGAATTGCATTTCATCCCTAAGTCAACTACACAACATCATAAGAAAAGATCATGATTCACAAAAGCCCCGTTTTTTATGCCTTCTACAGACCATAGATGCCAACATTCTATACAAAAGATAATACCATGATCGGACCGTGCGTCAACCGTATATACTAACTTGACTACCAAGGATCGGTAAAGAGTTTAAGTTTAGACAAGTTACGATAACTAGTCGTTCAAAATCTATAAAATTTCGCAAAAATATGGCCAATATATATTATATGTTAGACTTGAGCATATAACCCGGTTCCAGACCTGACCTGGAACCGGACCTAGCCGTTGTACTCGACTCGCTTGTACAAACCACGTCTACCAACTCAAAACTCCGCCCCGACCATACCTAGAATGATTCCTACCTGGCAGGTTCTTAACTTGTTGACCAAACTCGGATGTGCTTCCTACGCGGTTTTGGTTTCAGATATAGATGCACAAATGTAACATCCTACTTTTGGTTATAATAATAAAATAAATTTCGTCTATTTTATAGTGGGTCGTTATCGGTTTAGATAATTAGACTATGAGTTGGGCTAGTGTTGGGTTAAATGAATATGGGTTATGGACTTGGGTATGAAATAAAGAAGGAAAGACCATGGGCTAAGCCCATGATCCATAAATATATAAACCTTTAATACCCAATTTTCATTCATTTACACATATTCCATACACCTCTCAAACACACACTTAAGCTCTCTCTCTCTCCCTAGCCTCTCTCTAGCCGAAATCACCAAGGAAAACTGATCCCGATCCAAGGTAATGATACTATGATCTTGTATGAGCTTTAACCAATAGATATAGTCACGAAACGACGAGTCGACACCGTTAAACCGTTTAAGTCACGAGATCCGGGTGGATTCGGGTATAAACCGAACCTAAGATGAGCTTAGGGATCACCCTAGCTCAGATTTGGATCGAACGGGGCGAAAAACAGTGAAAAAACGAGTCTAAACTCGTTTTTCAGCGAATCCGAGGCTTTCAGGCGGCGGTGCCGGAAAGGCGGCGCCGTAAAAGTTAATACGAGGTTAAGGATGTCATGGAATGTTTTGACATTCCCTGACCTAGCCCTAATTCGCTAAGGGAAGTCAATGAATTAGAGGTAATTCGTGAACGAAGAGTTAATGAATTAGAAGCATTTCGTCAGGCAATTCGCTAAGAAAGTTAACGAACTAGATCTCAATTCGTATGGACCATTCGTTAATAGGAATAACGAATTAGAAGGTCCAATTCGCTACTTGGACCGGTTCGCTATACGGACTGATTCGCTAAGGGCCCAGTTCGTTATAAGTCCAATTCGTTTAATTAACCAGTTCGTTAAAGGTTTCAATTCGTTACCAGTTCGCTAGGATAAGTAACGAAACAGATGTTTAGCAAAATTACAGAATGGTCCCCGGACTTAGAAAAGAAGGATTTAATTACAAAGAAGCCCTTGAACTTTCAAGTAGCAAATTATTTAATGATTCAAAATCCTAATGGAAAATGTGTTAAGACAGTTAATGAAAATAAATTTTTTCCAAGCTGACCTGGCAGCTTAACCCCAGCCAAGGGTCTGCCCCTTGGACCCCGCTAGGGGCTGCCGCCCATAGAACCCCGCTGCCAGGGGCGCTGCCCCCGGACCCCCGTTCGTTAAGGGTAATAATTAAACTAGAAAGACGATATGTGTAGTGATAATTTATTGATACGTATAATTATTATACAGTTAGTCGTGCACAGCTCAAGAAGGGGATAACCATAAACGGTGAACGCAACCGCATTGAGGTGAGTTTCTAGCCCCACTTCCTTGTTATGTTTTCGGGGCTGTGTGCATACTCGATGTGATAGTCAATATACTTACCTTAGGTGGTAAGTGTATGCCTTGTATGATTTATGTATGACGATTGCTTGAAGGTGCGTGAACGATCTTCGGATATTGCATGTTTCGTCAAGTGTTAGTTAAAGGTATGATTGATATGTATGATGTATGAATGACGTATGTATGAAATGTTGATGGTACGTTAACGCTCTTCGAAGATTGCATATATTGTCAAGGAAAGTATGTAAACGACAGGTATGTTATAGTAGCAAGAAAGTAGGGAACTGACCCTAATAATGTCGGCGAATGAAGGGAACCGACCCTAACAGTATCGTCGAATGTAGGGAACCGACCCTAATAATATCGGCGAACGTAGGGAACCGACCCTAATAATATCGGCGAAGGTTATAGGGCGGAAATGCTCTTTAAAACGTATATGTATGAATGAAAGTATGTAAGTAAGTACGAAAGAAAGAATGAAAGTACGTATGTAAGTAAGTGTGTAAAAGATATGAAGGTATGTACCTCCTGGTGCATATGCTAGTATGTGAATGTATTGTATGTCGTCTGATTAACTAGAACTCACTCAGCGTAGCTGACTTTTAGTATGCACGCAGGTGAGTAGAATAAGGCAACTTGCTTGAGGGGAAACACATGGCATGGATTTGAAGACACTGGCATCTCAATGAAGTGTTATGTTATGATGTTTTAAAAGACAATGTTTTATGTTTAAATAATTTGAACGCCCATTAAGACGGGAAAGGATGGTTATATAATATAATGGTTTGAATGTTTTAATATTCCGCGAATGTTTTTATTAACTCTGATATTATGAACTGCGTTTATGAGTAAAATCCAACGTTAAAGTGAGGCACCGATAATGGGGCCTTACAACAAACCTGGTATTTTTAACGCCCAGAAGTGGGTAGGAACTTGTTCCGGATATGGCCAAGTCAAAACCAAGTCAAAACCAAGTCAGTAGGAACATGTTCCCGGTATAGTCGGGTATTTGACAGAGTTTTTTCGAGTTTCGGGTAGGGTCGACGAGTCCGGGGAGAAATCATATACTAGGTCATGCTTGCGGGTCGGGTTAGGATAGAACTGGTTACACAAGTCAGGTACACCAGGTCAGGTCTGAAATAAGGTATTAATTTCGGAAAAAAGAAACCTGTTTTGTGCAACTCTATTATATTATGTAGTCCAACAACTTTGGGCTTTAAGTAGTAATATAAGCCCAAATATGAAGTCCAAGTCAAGTCATGGTCAATTAAAATATCAGTAGATTCTTTCTTTATTTCCTCATCACCCTTATCATTTTCATTTCATTCCATTCATACACGTAATCCAATGGCTACTCTCAATTTCTCCCTCTTCTTTAAAACCCTAACCCCCAAATCCACAAAATCCACCTCAATCTCAAAATCAAAACCCTTTTCGTTCATCAATTTCACTCAACCCATACCCAATTTGAACCGGGTTCGGACCCTGCAACCAAAGGCCGCAGCAGTCGATGGGGATTACTCGTCAAAGAGAAGCAGCAGCAGTGAACCCAGAGAGACGATTATGCTACCCGGGTGTGATTATAATCATTGGTTGATTGTAATGGAGTTCCCCAAAGACCCGGCCCCGACCCGGGAACAGATGATTGAGACTTATCTTAATACTCTTGCTACGGTTCTTGGAAGGTTTGGGTTTTAATTGTTATTATTATTAGTTTTGTGTTTTGAAAGTGTTGATTAATGTGGGGGTAGTGGTTGAATATTGTGTTTTATGTTTTGATGGTTTAATTTTACTCGGTTTATGGTGGTCTGTGTTTGTGTAACTTTGGATGCACAGAAGGTGTTTGTGTTTATGTCTAAGTGGTAACCATGTTGGTTTTTGAGGTTTTGGATTTGCCATTTAGGCTTGAAAATTTTGGTCCTGACAAAAAAAGTTGCCATTTAGGCTTGGAAGGTTTGGGTTTTTAATTATTTCTGTATAATTTTTATGTTTTGAAAGTGTTATACTGTTGATTAATATGTGGTTATTGGTTGAATGAAGCGTTTATGTTTCGGATAGTTTAATTTTAGTAGGCTTATGGTGGTGTATATATGTATAAGATTGGATGCACAGAAGGTGTTTGTGTTTATGTCTTACTGGTAGGGGTGTGCATGGGTTTGGTTGGTTTGGGTTTGGGCTAAAACCAAACCGTTCAGTTTCGGTTTTTCCTGTGTTTTGTTTGGTATCTGTTTTTTCAGTTTGTCATTTAGGCTTAATATTTTTGGGTTTAATTTTTTTGTTAGTTAATAAGTAATTGCTTATTATATATTTGGGCTTAAATATTTGTTCTATACCATATATTAAACTATTGTAAGTTACTTTAAAATAGAAAATAGAAAATAAAAAATAATCTATAAGTATGGTTCGGTTTGGTTTTCTCGGGCTTAGTTACACACAAAACCTAAACTGAAAGTTTGGTTGTTACGAAAACATAAAACCAAACCGTCGTTATTTGTTTCGGTTCGGTTATTTCGTTTTGTTTTTCCGGTTTTATGCACACCTCTACTAGCTAGATTTTTTTTATCTACATGTTCATTAACCCTGTTTTGTAACTGTTGGTGGGTCATATTTTTTTCAGTTTGTCGTTTGTTATAGTCATGTATGAAATAACTGAAACAACCAAACCAAATTGTCATCAAAATTCCGCCTTTTATATTCTTTATAAACAATTGTGATAACATTGTTTCAGTATTGAAGAAGCAAAAAAGAACATGTATGCTTTTAGCACCACAACATACACAGGATTCCAGTGCACAGTATCTGAAGAGACTTCTGAAAAATTCAAGGGTAAGTGGCCAATTAGCAACACATTTAATAATAATAATATCAGAATCGGTGTTGTAAAACTCGCCGGGCGCTAGTTGGGCGGTGGGGTTCCGACTAGTGAATTGGGTTTCATCGGATTGAAATTTTTTATGTAATTTTTCAAACTTACATATATATATATATATATATACACACACACATACATATACAAAAAGTTTAAAATTTATATTGAAATACTTTAAAAAATTTGACCAATTTTGACTGCCTTTGACCGATTACTAATTTTAGTGAGTAATCAGCGATTAGTCTCCGCCTAGAACCGATTTCTATAATACTGTTCAACATTAACAAGAACTTCTAGTTATCGACTGGCCTGTTATGTTGTAGGATTACCTGGAGTGCTTTGGGTTCTGCCTGATTCTTACATAGATGTGAAGAACAAAGACTACGGAGGTTATTTTATTTCTAGAAAAATGAACATGGTATTTGATTTATAGTTTGGCGTATTGATTGTTTATTTATAATGTTTTAGGTGACAAGTATGTAAACGGGGAGATCATTCCTTGCCAGTATCTGACTTACCAACCAAAGCCGAAAAAGCAGTCTAAATACGAGAGTAAAAGGTATGTAAGACAGAGAGACGGCCCGCCGCCCGAGCAGAGAAGACCAAAGCAAGAGGCTGCTTCTTCTGAATGAATGACACTCAACACGGTAACATTTGTTTTATAATATAGATTTTGTAATCATACTTATAACCCTAATACTGTAAGTGTGTTTTGCAGGCTGGCAACGATTAGCTTTAAGAGAATGAAAGAAAGAAAAGATTTGAATGAAACGGGTGAAAACTGTACCTGAAATTGATTGTTAATTTAGAGCTAGCTAGAATATATTATGTATTATTATCTTGAATTAGCCCGATTAATTGCATGAATGTTTCAGCAGACAGGGATTTTGAAAGTATGCGTGGTTTTGAATCATCTATGTTCTGCAAGTTATGATGCTCGTCATTAATCGTACAGTTAAATGTGTGATCTTACTTTAAATTCTAGGCTAGTTGCATACAAGTTGTATACTGGTCTTTATTGATATAGATTATGATTAATGTGGTTTGTTCTGGTTAATCTTGTATTTGACGGTTAGGATTTAGCCTAGAGCACGACCCTGGATCGTTAGGCTATGATACCACTTGTTATAGCATAGACAAGTGAATCAAGAACACTAAACACGATATTGCGTAAAACGTTTATGCGATTCTTTTTTGTTAATAATAAACAAGAACAAAATTGATACTACTCACTAAAGATAAAACTTTTGATGCGTTTATATAACATCCATAATTCTAATCCTACTCAAACTAGAAAACATAATTAACCTAAACTTCTAATTTTATTTAATAATAAGATAACTATGATACCAAGTTATTCAACTTGGTTCATGAAATTTGGATCTCCACCAAACCAACACGTGAGATTATGATCTCCACCAAACCAACCCTTGAAAATTCTTTCGTACCACATTTACACTTTTCATATAAGTCATTCGGGTCCTTCAAGTTGGTATGTGTGGCTTTGAATCATCTATGTTTTGCAAATTATGATGCTTGTGATTAATCCTATAGTCAATGGCGGACCCATAAAAAATTTTCACATGGGTCGGAATTTTTTTGTCGATACTTAGTTGACTATCAATATATAATTTTTTTTGGGTCCGGTTCGGGTGTTGTGGTCATGTCAAATCGAGTCGGGTCATATAAAAGTAGACAATCAAACAAAATATCATCATCGTACTCAGTATATCCCACCAATAGCAAAGCTATGGTAGGGTCTGAGGAGGGTAATATATAGACAGCCTTACCTCTACCCCATAGGGATAGAGAGGCTGCTTCCGGTGAGACCCCCGGCTCGATAGTAGTTTTGCATCAATCCTTGGACATAAGGCACATAACACTCAATCATCGGGAAACCGACTGATCGGTGCATGTACCCTTGTCTTTCGGCTATCAACGCCACCACATGATGCCTGATTAACATTCCGCCACTTTTAACGTTATTTTCACGAGATTAGTAAAATAACGTCAAAATTAGTGCAATTTCACTTTTGCCCACCCGAGGGTTCACACATATATACATTAATGCGCGCACCGTAAACAGGGCGTCAATCAAACAAAATATAATATAAAAAAATACATGTGAAACGTCACTAAATATGCATAGTTAAAATACATTAAACCTAAAGTTGTTCTCAAAGTTTTCATTTTTATGAAATCTAACTATAACATATCTAGTTTGATATTTATAAGCAAGTCTTTCTCATCTAGTTTGGCATTCCTAGAAGATAGGGCCCGAGCCGAGTAGCAAAACTACATTGATTTACATATGCGATAAATATGATAAACTTTGTCCGTAACCTAATAAATGTACACAAGCCTTAGGTCCATGGGCTTAAGGGTATATAAACCCCTTAAACCCTAAAACCATCATTCTTATCCTTAGTCTCCATACACTCTCTAAAACACACACAAACACCCTCTTATATCCCGAACCAAGTTCTGAGGAAAAGAAGGCGTTAAAGCATCGTGACGAGCAAAACCTACCTCAAGACTAGATTGCGTTCGTAAGCCGATTTGTTTAAAGGTACGTTTTATAACGAAACACTTGTTCGACTCGTTTAATGTTCCTAGATCTATACAAATGATATATACGAAACAAACGAAATAATTCTCAGTGAAATCCGTTAACGTTTGATAGGTTAATTGTTAGCTTAAAGAATCGGCTATGTATATCAATCAAACGCACCATTAAAACGCGATGTTTAAGTGCTTGGTTGGTTAGGGTTAGTAGGCGCTGGGTATGTGAATCAAATGATACCAAAATCATGTTGTTTCATCGTGATTTGAAGGTTAATTGCATATCTGGTGTTGACTGTTCTTATCGATTTTAACTTTGACATCGGAGTCAAATATTTGGATAAGAACTGATGGTCATTCGTTATAAGCGCATGCAACTGTATATTATAGCGAATGGCTTGATTCGTTGTCCTAACTTGGCGAATGGGTAGATGATGAATGACGAGTGCCATCCGATCTCATCCGGACGGATGAATGAATAACGAATGAGTTAGAGAATAAAATAATTATTTATAATTCCAATGAAATTTGTGTTAAGGACTGCTAATGGAAAAAAATTCCAAGCTGACCTGGCAGCTCGAGCCCAGCCAAGGGCTCTGCCCCTTGGACCCTGCTAGGGGCTGCCGCCCTTAAACCCCGCTGCCAGGGGCGCTGACCCCGGATCCCCGTTCGTTGAGAGTTATATTAAACTAGAAATATAATTTGGGTAGTGATAGTAAATTATACTGTTAGCCGCACCCAGTTAATTAAAGGAGTTACCATTAACTCTGAAAGGAAACGAGCTCAGGTGAGTTTCTAGCCCCATTTCATTGTTGTGTTTTCGGGGCTGTGTGCATACTCAATGTGATTAGTTAATACACTTAACTTAAGTGGTAAGTTTATGCTATGTATGAATTATGTGAAAGTTATTATATTGAGGATATTGATAAATACTTATCGGTGCGTGAACGATCTTCAGATATGTCACGTATCACAAGGGAGTGTGATCGTTAAACGTTAATGTGTAAGGATGAATGTATATAATTGTATGAATGTATGGTTGTATGAGTATGTAGGGATGTAGGGAACATACACTAAAAATATCTGCGAATGTAGGGAATAGACCCTGATAATATCTGCGAATGTAGGGAACATACCCTAATAATATATGCGAATGTAGGGAACATACCCTAATAATATCTGCGAAGGTTATAGAGCGAAATGCTCTATAAAACGTATAAGTATGTAAAGTATGAATAAATATAAAAGTACGAAAGAAAGAAATAAATAAGGTATATACTTATGTATGTACGAAAAAAGATAAGCAGGTTAAGTATATGATATATATTTTCGGATACGTATGTATAAGTATGTGAATGTATTGTATGTTACCTGATTAACTAGAACTCACTCAGCGTAGCTGACTTTTAGTATACACACAGGTGAATAGATTGAAGCAGTTGGCTTGAGAGAAGGACACATGGCAAGATTTGAGGGGTCTGGCATCCAAAGAAGTTTTGTCATGATATTTTAAATAAATTATTTATGTTTTGTTTTTAATACAAGTATCGAATTATTGTAATGAAAGTTTGAAGTTTTATTTATTCCGCGAAAGTTTTAATTCACTCTGATATTTAAAACTGTGTTTTTGAGTAAATTCAACGTCCAAGTAGGGCATCAGGACCGGGGCTTTACATCTTCTCATTGAAATTAACGATTTTGAGCATGAGGTAGATAACCTTGCAATCATCCACTAGAGGTGATGATGACGGGTAATTTTTTCCTTCCCTGTATGAGTGTGAATAGAACGGCTTGAGATTTACCGTATCCTGCCGGGAGGTTTCACTGTTGAAGCAACCTTTAGGCTTTGTTCCTCTTTATTGAAGCTGATCTAGGCATAAGTTAAGGTTTTGTTTTGATTTTAAGTAGTTTAAAGATATCAACATGCATTATAAATTATAATATCAGCATTAATATCATTAGTTCGGCATATATTGCTTGTTTAAGCCTCTGCTTTCAATTTTATAGCTTGCTAATCTATATCTATGCTCATACTTTGTTTAAACACATGACACGGAATCCCAATTGGTTAGTTTAATGTTCACGTTGTGTTCAATTAGATAATCTTTATATGATGTTTTTATGGTTTTGTTGCTCATCGGTTTTGAGGTGGAAATCTGATTCGACAATCACCAGTAACAACACAGATCGGTTATGGTTTTCCAGCATGAAGAGGAAGCAACATGTAACATCCCGTTTTTTTTTCTAGTTTCGGTTAATAAATAAGTATGAGTTATTATGAGTCGGGCTATCGTTGGGTTAATGGATATGGGTTATGGACTTGGGTTATGAAAGAAAGAGGAAAAGACCATGGGCTTAAGCCCATGATCCATAATTATATAAGCATTTATTACCAAGTAATTCTCATTTACACACATTCCATACACCTCCCAAAACACACACTTAAGCTCTCTCTAGTTTCTCTCTCACTCTAGCCGAAATCACCAAGGAAAACCGATCCTGATCCAAGGTATTGATAGTATGATATTGTATGAGCTCAAACCCGTTAGATCTAGTTACGAAACGACGAGCCGACACCTTTAAACCGTTAAAGTCACGAGATCTGGGTGAAATCGGGTATAAACCGAACCTAAGATGAGCTTAGGGGTCACCCTAACTCAGATCTGGATCAAACGGGACGAAAAACGGTGAAAATGGTGCAAAAATACGTTTTCCCGACGAACCAGCGGTTTTCCGGGGACGACGCGCCGGAAAGGCGGCGGGTACGAGGAAGGGAATGTCAGAGGATGTTTCTGACATTCTCTGACCTAACCCTAATTCGTCAATGGAGAGTTAACGAATTAGAGGCAATTCGTCTGATGATTCGTTACAAGAAGCTTAACGAACTAGCCTTAGTTCGTATCCATATCCGTTAAGGAAAAAAATAACGAATTAGCCTCCAATTCGTTAAAGTCATTCGTTAAAAGGAGATAACGAACTAGAAGGTCCAATTCGTTACAGAGGGGTCTTTCGCTATGAGGTTCAATTCGTCAAAGGACCAGTTCGTTATGAGGTCCAATTCGTTACAAGGACCAGTTCGTTATGATAACCCAATTCGTTAAGAACAATGTAACGAACCAGAAGTTTAACAGAATGATAGAATGGTCCCTGGACTTGAAAAAAAAATGATATAATTACAAAGCAACTCGACCCCAGCCAGGGGCTCTGCCCCTTGGACCTTGCTAGGGGCTGTCGCCCCTAGACCCCGCTGCCAGGGGCGCTGCCCCCGGACCCCCGTTCGTTGAGGGTTATAACTATACTAGAAACGCGATGTGAGTAGTGATAGTAATTGATACGTGTAATTGTTATACAGTTAGTCGAGCACAACTAAGGAAAGGAATAACAATTAACGGTGAACATAATCGAGTTCCGGTGAGTTTCTAGCCCCATTCCTTGTTATGTTTTCGGGGCTGTGTGCATACTCAATGTGATTAGTTAATACACTTATCTTAAGTGAAAAGTGTATGTATTATATGATTTATGTATGAATGAATGCTTGACGATGCCTGAACGATCTTCGGATATTGCATGTATCGTCAAGGGATAGTTTAAAGATATGATTGATATGTATATGATATATAAATGATGTATGAACGTATGGAAGTTATAATTATGAATGTATAGAAAGGTATGGAATGTATAGTTAGAAAAGGGAACCGACCCTAATAATGTCGGCGAACGTAGGGAACCGACCCTAATAATATCGGCGAAGGTTATAGGGCGAAAAGCTCTTAAAAACGTATATGTATAAATGGAAGTATGTATGTGAGTATGAAAGAAGGAATGAAAGTACGTATGTACGTAAGTATGTAAGTAAAAATGAAGGTATGTACCTTCAGGTGCATATGTAAGTATGTGAATGTATTGTATGTCGTCTGATTAACTAGAACTCACTCAGCGTAGCTGACTTTTAGTATGCACGCAGGTTAACAGATTGAGACAGCTGGTTTGAGCAGGACACATGACAAGATTGAAGAGGCTGGCATCTGAAGATTTGTCATGATGTTTTGATATTATCGTTATTGTTATGTTTTAAAAGAAAAGTTTCGAATGTTTTGTAATGAATGTTTGAAGTTTTAATTATTCCGCGAAAGTTTAAATTAACTCTGATATTTAGAACTGTGTTGATGAGTAAATCCAACGTTAAAAGTAAGGCACCGGTAACGGGGCCTTACACAACGGAAAGCTCTTGATCACAACAAAGTAAGGGTTCATTGTTGTGTTCGGGGGTGTTTGTGATTCGTTATTAGCTCCTTATAGCTTATAACACATGGTTATTACTTATTAGTTATAAGATGTTTGAAAAAGTTAGGTTTTGTGAGTGTATAGGGTATAAGTAATAACTTTATAACTTAATGTTTGAAAAAGTTAGGTTTTGTGAGTGTATAGGGTATAAGTAATAACTTTATAACTTATAACTTATGCGTTAAATAAGTTATAAGGATGTAAAATAAGGAATCTCAAACATCCCCGAATTGATTAGATAGCTTATGTATCTGTTTATGAGATGTTTGTACATCATGTAAGGTGTTAAAACTGAACAAGGCAAACCCAAAAGGAAACCGAGTAACCGAGCAACTAACCAAATATAATTTAGAATAATAATCTTAATTGTTTTTAATAAAATAATTATGGAATACCAATGTGTTCCGTTTTTCAAACATTTTTTTAAGTTTGACTTTGAGGTTACAACAAACCTTAACCGATCCATATACAACTAACAACTTACCATGCTGCTGAAGTAGAACATGACTGTTTTGATGTAACACGAAAGCATCCGGAAAAAGTCAAACTGACGACCAAGCATGTATATGTCAAGAATAATAATATTGGTTTTCGTTCTTATTTGAATATTGTTTAGGTTTCGAAAGTGATATTTTGGACTCTCCAGCTGGGCCCGAAATGTCTTATTCGAGGAATAAAACCGACTATACCACAACATATACAAAAACAACTTTAGACTCGCACAATTTTCACCTCGAGGTATTCTTGATAAAATAGGAACAGATAAAAGAAAAACAAATTAAAGGTGAAATTTATAGATAGTTATTTTTATAATTTATAATGTGTGGATTTCTGTTTTTAAACTAATTATCTAAGTATTTAATAATCAGTTTTATTCCGGTTGTTAAATCTTAATTACTTATTTACCCTTTTTGAATTTAATTTAAAAATACTTTTTTTACATTTGATCATAAGTCCAACATAGAAAGTTTAAATGCTAAATCTTATTGTCCATTAAACATATTTACATTTTTGTTTTTTTTTTCTTATTTTAGTGGTTTAAGAATTAAGATATATCCTGAATTCCTTTTGAATTGCTGGCGAGTCGTATGCTGGAGTTTACTTCCCTACATTATCTCTCGAAGTGGTGCAAGGTAAATCATATCGTATTAAACCCAAAGCAACACGTGTTTGATAAAATTACCAAAATACCCTTCTTGATATTTGCAGGACTAGATGCCGGTGGAAAACCTACCCATAACTTTAAGGTACACCCTCATTCAATACCACTAGAATGATTATCTGATTATTACACCTTCAAACAATATAAGCACGTGTATATAATATTATGCGCCTTAGTTTTAACTTATGAAAATATAGGGATACATGGTCGGAAATGGAGTTACGGATGAAACGTTTGATGGCAATGCACTTGTTTTGTTTGTACACGGGATGAGCCTCATTTCAGAATATTTATATCAGGTAAACTTTGATTTTTGCAGTCAAATCTGTTACTTTCCATGTTCAACATTTCATATTAGTATATATAAAATTTTGCCATCCATGTTTTCCTTTTGTAGAAAATGGTTTAGAAATAAATAAACAAAATATTTTCATATAAAATTATAAAGTAATTTGATTTTCCTATCAGATTTGGAAGACTCCAAAAGTCAAATAGTACATACTCGACCTCTCTAATCTTTAACTTGATGTGTCACTTTCCAAGTTAAACAGTTTTATATTAGTATTGTTCAAAAGTTCCATAAAGAGCCGTAAGATTTTGTATCACATTTAAAGTTAAGAACGGGCTCATTTGACTTAAAAAGTCAAACACCATATACTTTTCCTCTCTGTTTACTCTTTAACTTTAATGGTCAAAATTCAAATCTTTTATTTCCAAGATTCTAATTTATAGGCAAAATCTGACAGATTGTTAGTTGTAACATCCACCGTGATCATTGTAATATAATGTTATAAATTTGACATGGTTAGCAAATTGTTACGCGCTGGAACTTTGACTTTTGAAGTCAAATATATTAAATATTTTATTTTTAAGTTTCTAATTTAAAAATGCTTTCACTGTAAATTCAAAACCCATGATGATCTTGATGATCTTTGTAATTTTTTTTCATAAACCTTAAAATGGTATAAAATTAAGGATTTTCGTTCGTTTGACTTGAAAAGTTAAACTGCATCTTTTTGAACAGAGGTTGACCATAAACACATGCAGGATGTTGCCAAAGAATGCCAAGAAACTATTACATTCCAGCAAATGACACTTATCAAACCAAGCTTTCAAAAGTTGACGACGTAATCTGTGACATTCGTCAATTTCGGGTCACTTTTGTTATGTAAACCCGACCCGTTTGTAACCCGAACATTTCAAATATATAAAATATTGGATCTTGTCATTTAAAATATATAAAATATTTGTTTTTTTTATATTATGCATTGTTTGACCATTTAAACATACCCATTTTTATGCAAACCATAAAAGAATCTTTATACCCAACCCTTCACTCCTTCCCTATATATACACACCCATCTTCTTCATTTTACTCTTGCTACATCTCCAAAAACTCTCTCAAAACTCCATAGATTCAAGGTTGTTATTTCTTATGTATTCTTGAAGTTTTGACTTCTCAAGTCAAACTAACTATAGTCTTTCATTCTAACTTGTTCATCTAACATTACTAACTCTTGAATATGGTGGTACAACATATATATAATACACACCCCTTGTTTCCTTTATTTGTTACTTCACCGACTGTGGTTGGTTAAGTTTCGAATGTCATAAGGCAAGTCTTCATGGAAGACTTCGTGTTCTTGATATATATTTACACACACATAACTTATTATACATATCACTTATGACTAACTTCTAACCCTTTAGCTTGTTCATCTTATTTACAAGTTCCATGGTGTGGGTTTGTATAAGACTAACCTCGGTTTAACCGAAACTAGTCCAAACCGGAAACCGAACTTTTGTTTACTAGTTTTGTTAAAATAGTTGTTTAAACATGTTTATTGCTAGATTTGAGTTTCAAAAATCATTTTTACAAGTTCTTTGATATTAAGCATATGGAATCCATCTATGAACTCGTTGGGAGATGGAAACCGAACTAAACCGAAACTTTTGCTTAAAAGACTTGTAGTTAACTTTTTTTTGTTGTAAAATTTAAGTTTCCTTCATTTATAAACCAATATACAAGTTCTATGATATTTGGGCATGTAGAAACCATCTATGAACTATTTGTGAGATGGAGACCGAACCAAACCGAACTATACCGACTTTTACTCGCTTAAGACACACAAGTGTGTTTTTAGCTATCAAGACTTGTATATTTCTTTAAAAAAATAGTTTACAAACTGATTTTAATTATTTTCTTAAGTACTTGGAATAGTTGGATCCAACTTGATCTCATAACATAGTTTGGACCGACAAAACCGAACACTCGCTTAACGTGCGTTGTTAGTTCTAAACAATAGATCTACATACTTGGTTAAGTGTTAGTATGTTTTAATGAGTTGTCTCATAACAATTAATATTTTGGAAAGTTGACTTTGGGTTTGAACATTTGTCAAGACCCGAACCGACAACCCGAACACTCGTTAAAAACCCGTTTTAGTATCTTTAGCCTAATGGAACTTGCATTTTAGCACTTTCCCCACATTATTACTTAACATTGGTTAAGTAAATATTAAGGTTAGATACTTTAACCCGGTTTTGAGCAAACTTACATTTTTTAAAAGGGTTATTATTATAAATTCTTAAATAGTTACATTTTAAACCTTGAACTTTAATCGATTAGTTTTTGCAACAATTATTTTATTTAAAGATCTTCAAGACAACCTTTCTAAATCCAAGACTTTCTTTTATTTAGGCTTCATACGTTAAACTCGTCGTTCCGGCAAATCTCCAAATAATCAATCTTTCAAGTTTATTACTTAAACGTGAGTAACTTCATACCCCGTTTTCTATCTTTTATTTTGGGGTGACATTTCAACTTATCTAAACTAAATGTTTTATACTTGGGTCTTAAACCACAAACGTTGTTGTATACCTTACTTGAATAATTGCTCGATTTGGTGTTCTATGCTTATTTGACTATGTGTTTATCGCTTTTGGATGGTGGAACTATAAATCCTAGATCATTTGGCAACCCCTCATGGCAATGTGTCGTTAACGTAATGCAATTAACGATAACTATAAAATCCTAAACTATTTGGCAACCCCTTATAGTTGGGTGTCGCTAACTTGTTAGCGATAACTATTTATCCAAGTTTATAGCTATTATTTATGGTTTTGTATACTAGTTTTGTGGCTTTTCATACTATATATCTATTGTTCAAACTTATGAATTGCTCACCAACCTTTGTGTTGATAAACTTTATTTTATGAAATATTACAGGTTTGCATCTAGGTTGATTATGGAGTTCGGTGAAGAAAACGTCACAAATACCGTTAGGATATTAGCAAAAATGAACAGTATTTGATTTGCTATATTTTGTTATATTTTGTTGTATTTGAGTTATGAATATTTGGTTATGTGACATTTTCGATGTTGTGAAATGAAATGAGTTTGTTAAATATTGTCGCTTTAAATAGTGTCATGCGCTTATGAACAATCGTTGCACCCCGGCATGTTCCGCCGCCTTTGGTCGGGGTGTGACATAATCTTTCTACCGTCTATCCTGAATTTGCACTGGTAAATTCAGATTATTGATGGCATAAACATATACGACATTTTGGAACCCTGTTATCATGGTGATAGTTCATGTAATATTAAACTTGAAAAGCCAAAGGTGCTTGCTAGCTTCAGGAAATTGGGTCACTGAACGACCCATTTTGGTTCGAACCAGAATGTTTGGGCGAGCCTGGCCTTTTCGGGACCCGGTTAAGGCTGGGTATGTGCATTTTTTGCCCGAGTTTCTCAACAGCGCAGGAAATGCCCAGTGTACTGTAAGTCTTCTTATTTTAATTATGTTAATCTGAATTGTGTTTTATTGATAATTAGTCAAATATGTATGAAACAAGCGGGTCAAACAGCTTAAAGGTCGTTGAAAGTTGAAACTATATTCAAGCATATAAAATAATTATATTAATATCGTACATTTCTTTAAAATTATGTCAAACTTGATTTGTATTTAATTGATAACAGTTCAAACAGTGTGTTGAAACTATATTTAGGCACTATAAAATTTCAATTTTTGGTACCGTAAACTATAAGGAATACAAATTTAACCTATCACAAACGTCAGTAACAGCACGATCCTACTAACTGAATCACAATTGTGTCACCGTCGCAATGCACGGGCACTATTACTAATACAACTATATATATATATATATATAATCAGGATCATGAGAGAACTTTTTTGAAATTGAGAACCATGAGAACCATTTTGGACCACAAAAAACCCAAAAATAAAAAAATCATAAAAATAAAAAAAACACAAAAATGAAAAAAATAAAAAAACCAAAATTGTTATTTTAACATCCCGGTTTCATAAAAAAAACTCGGCTTAGCCAAATTATATACACATATGTATAATATATACATATATGTATATTTACATGATTTTTTATACACATGTGTTTAATTTAAGATAAATGACACTTTACATATGTGTATATTACGTAACTAAAGATTAAATAAAATTATACATATGTGTATAATACGACTTTTTTTATTTTTTTATTTTATTTTTATTTTTTTTAATGAAACCGGAATGAAATATAAGAATTTTGTTTTTTTTTACTTTTTTAAAATTTTTGTTATTTTTTGTTTTATAATTTTTTTAAAGGTGTTTTTAATGGTCTAAAATGGTTCTCAAAGTTCTCAATTTGCAAAGGGTTCTCTTAGGATCCTTACCATATATATGTATACACACACACACACACACACACACACATATAGGGGATGATTCAGGAGAGAAGTCAAGTTATTACGAGAAGTGCGAGAAGTGATTTCCTAACATTGATTAAGATTGATCAATGGCCTATGTTGAATGTGGCATATTTGTAATTATTTGTAACTGATTTTAATGATTTTTAATGAAAAAGGATAATGATGTAATTACCATAATATGTTAAATAAGGAAACCTAGCTTTTTTCTACTACAATCCTTTTTTTATACTTTAGTCATCTCAATTAGCAAAACAAATTCCCCTTATATTCGAAAATACTTAATTATTTTGCAATAATTTTCTCTCAATATATTTGATTGTTGAAAAAAGTTAAGACAAGTCAACAAGGAATAGGAAGGTTGATTGCAGCTATGATTCAGGCCTACACAAAGATCAATAACATCTTACATAAAGATTAATAACATCATACACAAATTTGATTCAAAGCCTACACAAAAGGAAATAAGCAAAAACCATTGTGTAGGCCTTATGTAAACATTAGTATGTTATGGTATACTATGTATCAATTATTTATTGTTTTCTCTTACATTTTTTTATCAGGCATTTGTGTCAATTTACGAATCCTACACAAATATTGATAACATCCTACACAAATTTGGATCCAACCCTACATAACTAAAAATAAGTGAAACAAGTTGTGTAGTGCATATGTAAACTTGAGTATGCTATCGTCCACTATGTAGCAACTATTTTATGTTTTCTCTTAAACTTGTTTGTTTGTATATTACAGTGTAGGGGTTATGCATGCCTATGTAGTCTACATATATAAACTTTGGTATGTTATAGTCTACCGTGTAATGATTATTTTTGGTTTTTTTCTTAAATGTAGTTTGTGTATTACGGTGTAGGATGTTTGCTATGTATGTAGGTACATTTTAGAATTTGTTAATGTAAAGTATGATTTATTTGTGTATGTTGTTTACCATTTATGTAGAGGTATTTAGAATTTGTATATATGAGTTATACTATACCATTTATTGATGCATAGTATAGAAAGACAAAAGTTTGTTTTATGATATATAGAGTTTGTGCAAGATTAAAAAGTGATTTAATGTTTACGCTTTTCTATTTGAACGACCAAAAATGAATAAATGGAATACCTTATAAGATATTTAAGATAAAGGAAAATCCTATTACTCTTATAATATATTGTTATAACATAAAAATTAAAAAAAATTAAAACAAAATCACATAATTGAATTCATATGCTTTGAATTCAAAATTTTGAAGATAAAATACCTTAAAAATAACTAATTAATACAAGTTATTTGACGCATACTTGATTTCCATTGCCCTTTGAATTCAAATTTGTATTTTAAATTTGAAAGAGATAATTAATTAAAACTAGATAACTAGAATATTGAAGTTAACTTTCCATATAAATAAGTTATAGGATTTTACCTTTCTACCCCTCCATTTAAATAAAAGGAAAAAATAATAGGAAATTTTTGATTGGCTGAAGCTATTTCTCTCCTTTCTTGCAATAATTTGATTTCTTTCTTGAACTTAAACACACACACACATGTATATATATAGGATTGATTTCTTTTGAGAATCGCTTTGAGCTTTAAGAACTCAAAAGAACTCAACGTAACAATTTTTTTTTGAATTTTTTTTACACATGTGTAATACGTAAGTGTAAGTAATGTACAAAAACTTATTACATATGTGTAACTAACATTTAAACTTGTGTAATCATTAAAAATACTTATTCTCTCTCCTGATTCATTTTTTAATTAAATTTAATCTCAGTCACGTGTTTCTACCATTTAATTAAATGTGTGGTCCAGAATTGAGTTCTTAAAGTTATTACAACTTATCAAGTTCTTAAAATATCCCTCCCATGTATATATATGGATGATTTCAATTGAAAACCCAATTGAGTTTTAAGAACTTTATCAAATGTTTAATGGACTAGATTTTGACAAATCATTAATCTTAATTAAATATTGAAGCATCTTAATTAAATATTAAAGGGTACTTTGGTAACATTAAAATTTCTCTTTCTTCTCTCTTTATCATAATCCACATTCTTTTTCATTATTTTATTAAAACTATCATGTTTCTCTTTCTTCTATCTTGAACGTCGTCTCTCTCTTCTCTGATATCATTATTATAAATCACGATAAAAGATTCAATACAATAATCCCTAATTGTAAATTACGTACGCGACTCGTATCTGTTGGTGCATTTTGTGACCGTCGCTATGCAATTCTGACCAGCGGAACGCCACAGGCGAAGTTAGCACAACTTCGCCAACGGCGAAGTTGTAACAACTTCTGCCTTAGGCGAAGTTAGCACAACTTCGCCTACTGGCCCAAGCCCAAGCCCGAGAAGATGTTTTGTCTATATATATGTGTGTCTTGTTTAGGTTTTGTATCCAGAAATTAAGAGTATTGTGTTATAGTTCATTTGTCTAGAGAGTAAAAGAGAGGAAGTGTCTTGAGAGACGACCCGAGGTAGAGCTCACCTCGGGTCGGACGTGTTTCTGTTTATGTTACGGTATGTAACGTGTTTGATTATTATTATAAAGAATCTGCAGATTTGTTTATCCCGTTCTTGTATTTGTTTGTGTATTTGTTCGTGTACGTGTTTGTGTTCTTCGTCTTGTACACCATTAACGAGTCTAGGAGGATTCCGCACTCCTAGACCTCGTGCGGATCTCGTATCGATCGGCGACGCCCCCGGGGGGACCTACAGGCGAAGTTATGGCCAGGCGAAGTTATGGCCAGGTGAAGTTAGCAGCCAGGCGAAGTTAGCAGCCAGGCGAAGTTATGGCCAGGTGAAGTTAGCAGCCAGGTGAAGTTAAAAAAAAAAATTGTTTGGAGTTTTCGTCTGTATGGCCAGGTGTACACGATTATTGTGAGACCGAAGATGTTGTTCCGTCAACGAGTGATCTTGTTATCTTTTGGTTTTACGTGTGAACAAATACGTGTCAACTCTGATTTAGAGTTGAGGTTGTGAATGGGTTATTGTTTGTAACTGGATATTGACACATATTCGGGTGTTTGTGGGCAATGAAATTGTTGTTGTTCGTGGTGACCAACCGAAGAAAGTCAAATTGAACTGAAGGTTTTTCGTCATTACTGGATTGCGGTCAGAGCATATTATTTATGTTATCTTCAAGGCGTTCGAGAATTGGATCCTGAAACGTGATGCTTATTTATTAGAGTGAAGATTCTGGAACAAGTTGGATTTAACCGGGAATTAAAGTGTTTATGTTCCTGATCGTTATCCCTGGTGATTGAAGATGCTTCAGATTTTTTAATGGTCGTGTGTTAGATTCTGTCAGGGTGGTTTTGTGATGAAATTGATCACTTGATGTTGAGTAGTTGAAGATTAAAACCTTATCATATGCCGACGAGTTGGTGAAGTTGTGGAGGAAGCCCAACTTCACGTGTTGGTGAAGTCAGATGGACTCACGTGATTGGTTGAGATGATCTATTGGCACGGGGATGCATGCATTACAAAGACCTCAATCGTTATAGTCGGAGAAGCTTACACTGAAGGGGAGATCTGATATGGAAGACGCTGGGTGATTGGTAGATTTGTGAAGCTACAGGACAGTTTCAGACACGGCTGGTTGACTGCAAACAGAAGATCATCAGTTAAGAGGGAGTCTGTTGGTGCATGTTTTGTAACAGATGATCTTTCGTGTTTTGTTAGAATTGAGAGCAACGGTCAAAGGGGAGACTGTTGGTGCATTTTGTGACCGTCGCTATGCAATTCTGACCAGCGGAACGCCACAGGCGAAGTTAGCACAACTTCGCCTACTGGCCCAAGCCCAAGCCCGAGAAGATGTTTTGTCTATATATATGTGTGTCTTGTTTAGGTTTTGTATCCAGAAATTAAGAGTATTGTGTTATAGTTCATTTGTCTAGAGAGTAAAAGAGAGGAAGTGTCGTGAGAGACGACCCGAGGTAGAGCTCACCTCGGGTCGGACGTGTTTCTGTTTATGTTACGGTATGTAACGTGTTTGATTATTATTATAAAGAATCTGCAGATTTGTTTATCCCGTTCTTGTATTTGTTTGTGTATTTGTTCGTGTACGTGTTTGTGTTCTTCGTCTTGTACACCATTAACGAGTCTAGGAGGATTCCGCACTCCTAGACCTCGTGCGGATCTCGTATCGATCGGCGACGCCCCCGGGGGGACCTACAGTATCCCCGTCAATTTCAAATAATACGCGGTGATAATACTGTAATTTTCATCAAATCTGATCCACTGCTCCCATAGATTATGTCCACCTTCACCATGACGGTTCAACAATCCGTCACCATCCAACGATTATGTCCACCATCCACCATCCAATGATTCCGTCCACCGTACACCATCTTCCTCCGTCGCGACTTGTTCACCGGTCAGTTGATAAAATTGGCCAATTAAAATTGAAATTGTTGAACTAATTGATCAATTAAACTTTGAAATTGGTCCAATTAATCATCAATTTTAAGTTTCAGGTGATCAGTTTTGAGTTTTGAGTGATGAGTTTTAACTGAACGTTTAAAGTTTTAAGCCTGAACGTTTAAAGGTTTAAGGCTGGACGTTTAAAGATGTTCTTTTTTGGTCAGAACTTCTAAATTAGATCGTATTAAAACGTTTAGAGATGTTCAGTTTTGGTTAGAACTTCTTAGAACTGTATTAGAACGTTTAAAGATGTTCAGTTTTGTTTCATAACGTTAAAAGATGTTTTTTTTGTTAGAACTTCTTTGAACGTATTAGAACGTTTAAAGGTCTTCAGTTTCGTTTCAGAACGTTTAAAACATAATATTTTGAACCCTAATTAGAGCTCGAATGAGTGCATTATTTATGCAATTCCATAATCGATTGATGAATCTAAATACTTCTACACATCAATTCGATTGATTATATCATCATTTTTGATCAATTTTGAAGATTTCTTGATGTTCAACGACGTTCGATTTTGATTTGGATTTTGACTTTAGAGATTTCATACTTTAAGCTGTGATTAAAGTTTAGAAATTTGATTAGATTGAGCGAGGAGTTCCGATTTTGGATCAGAGTCGATTTGTAATCGACGAATTTTGATCGCGAAATACGTTGGGTTATTTACGAAATTGCCACCGCCTGTTTTTTAATCTAATGCTCCGGAATGTCGCGTACGTAATGTACGATAAGTCATTATTATATGTTAACCTTCCCCTATAAATCACCAACCACAATTAATAGTTTTTTTTTAATTATTTTGAAGACAAAGAAGATTGAAGAACAAAGATGAAGATGATGATGAAGTATTTTAAATCACCGGCCACCAACCTCCGCTCCGCCTCCGGCTACCAACCGCCAATCTGTCGCCGCCTCTACAAAAACCGATTCAAGCTTCATTAGTGTGTTTTATTTCCCTCTCGTCATGATTCTTATATTCTCTCTAAGATGTTTATGGTAAGTGTTTCTTTTTAACTTGAAATGGACTGAAAAATTGTTTGCATGTGGAAGAAATTAAAGAAGACTCTACGATGAATCTTGGTAAATGCAGGTATGAACTTCAAAGATTTTTTCTTCTTTGTCTTATTGGGAAAATGTAATTTAAAAAAGTGCATTTTTTAATATAATTTTGAAAATGTTATTTAGTATTTTCGAGATGTAATATTTGTATTTTGTTATTTATGTGAATTGCATAGTATATTTAATTGAAAATTTATGTATTTTTGTGTAATTCGTGACTAAATAATTAATGTAATTTGTGTATTTGGTATAAGTAGATGTAATGTTATTTGGGTAATATATGTACGTAATTATATATATATATATAGTGGCTTGGTAATTAATGTAACTTGTGTAATTTATATAATTGATTTAGATGTAATTTGGGATAATTTGTGTAATTGATGTAATTTGTGTAGTTTAGGTAAAATTAACGCAAAATATTTTATAAGGTTATCTAACTATCTATATAATTATCTACCATGAAATCCTATGTGTCGCTCTCAGGTTGTTACACCCATTCTCTAGAGCCACCAGATTGCTTGATCTCTAAATGGAGGCATCTTATGCATTTAACCCGAATTCAAGGGTATGGGTCTTACCAAACCCAGATAGTTTTTAAATGGGTTATAACATCTCATATATTTATGAAACTCTTTCATAATCAAACAATAATTTTTGCGGGTCATGGGTCTCACCAAACCCGTATAACTCCTAACGGGTTATAACATCTCATTATTTGTGAAATAATTCATTAATCATCAAAGAATAATTTACACGGGCTATGGGTCTTACCAAACCCTAATAGCCCTCAAATGGGTTATAAGATCTCATTTATTGGTAAACACTATCACTAAACCATAATTTAATTTATCTTCTTTACATGTTCTCTGTTGCTGGTCTATCATTTTCATCACCGGTTAACTTCCGATCCTATCCACCATTGTCAACTACATTAACATCCCTTTTTCATTAGACAAATATTTGTGTTCATGTTTGTTCATTTAAAAAAATCAACATGCTCGTGTCCGTTTATGTTTGTTCGTTAAAAATCTAAAAAATCTACGCATCTCAATTGAAAAACTCAAACGCTAAAAAATGTAATAACAAACTAATATATATGTATTAAATTAAAACTAAACTACGTTAAAAAATAAAATAAATCACCATAAAATAGCAATACGATTAAAACAAAAACTTGAATAAACCCCATAACACTGGAGAATCAAACTAGTTTAGTATAAAATTGTAAAAGAAGAAAGTTGGTTTTATAACACAAATTGAAAACAAAACGAATAAAAAAGAAATATTAAAGAAAAGTATAGTTTATTTAATATTAATTTAGCAAAACTAAAATAATAATTTAAAAATAAACTTTGTTACGAAAATAATAAAAAAACACTAATTAATTACATTTGATAAACTATAAATAACCTGGATATTGTGTAACCCAAACCTTTATATATATATATATATATATATCGAAAAGATCCAATACACTAATCTTTAACGTACACTAACGTACGCGAATCCCGTTTTTCACGAATCGATCCATGAATCACATCCCAACATCTCGGAATTGTCAATACATATCCAATTAATCATTGGTTAACCGAAAAAACAGTTTTGGATCGTTAATCGATCAACTTTTTACTTTTTTCACGAAGAATGTTTTTTGAGCGTTTTCTGAGCGTTTTAAGTTTTTGCCTTTGAGCGTCTCGCGTACCTCTCGTACGTTAAGATATTAGCGTACAATATCTCTACCCTCTATATATATATATATGTTTTGGATCATTTCAGAAGTTTTTTACAGCGAGAAGTGCGAGAAGTGAATTTTAACTTCATTAGTCCCTAATTTCACTCCCTTTCTTATGTGTAGGTGCGTTGTGTAGGTGCATATGTATGTGTGTATGTGCGTATGTTTGTATATGTGTACGTATGTTTGTATGTGTGTAGGTACATAGGTTTGAATGTGGATCGGTACATTTATATGTTTGTAGGTTGGTTTGAATGTGTAATTAAGACATAAATGCAACCAACCTACATATATACATGTAACATCATATGAAAGTGAGTGAAATTAGGGATTAATGGAGTTATACATTCACTTTTCGTTGTAATATCACTTATCGCAAGATCCATCCCCTATATATATATATATATATCATTTCAGAAGTGATTGTATAGTGAGAAGTGCGAGAAGTGATCTCAACCATTAGATTATTAATCAATGGTTGAAACATTATTACATTTATTGTAATTAATAAAACTTGAAAGACATTAAAATATATAAGAAAAAGGTAATGTAGGTAGAAAAAATAATACATTATTTAATTTATCTCATCTATCCCTAAATAAAAGCTCAAATTTATGATTGGTAAGTTACAATGTATTTATCTTTAAATACTATTAAAGCAATACAATTTGTACACATGGCCTTCTTCTAGGTTGTGCACATGTGCAATTCAGTCAGCATGTTTCCATTCTCATGTGCTCTAATATTCTGCCACGTGTCATCAAACCTTTTTTTAATAAATCAAAAATTAGTTGCGTGGACTAGGATTCGAACCTGGGCTTTGAGCGAGATGAGAGTCTTAATACATATAACATAAACCATCCAACTTAGCTATCTTGATGTATTTAAGAATGAAAAATATATCCTATATGTAACATCTCGTTTTCTGAGTTTTGGCTAATAAATGAAATACGACTTATTATGAGTCGGGCTAGTGTTGGGTAAAATGGATATGGGTTATGGACTTGGGTCATGAAGGAAATAAGGAAAAGACCATGGGCTTAAGCCCATGATCCATAATTATATAAGCCATTAATCACCCATTTAATTCATATCTACACACATTCCATACACCTCCCAAGACACACACTTAAGCTCTCTCTAGTTTCTCTCTATCTCTAGCCGAAATCTCCAAGGAAAACCAATCCCGATCCAAGGTAATGATAGTATGATATTGTGTGAGCTTAAATCCGTTAGATATGGTCACGAAACGACGAGCCGACACCGTTAAACCATTTAAGTCACGAGATCCGGGTGGATTCGGGTATAAAACGACCTATGATGAGTTTAGGGGTCACCCTAGCTCAGATCTGGATCGAACGGGACGAAAAACGGTGAAAAAGCGAACCCGCGGCTTTCCGGCGACGGCACCGGAAAGGCGGCGTATACGAGGAAGGGAATGTCAGAGAATGTTTCAGACATTCTCTGACCTAACCCTAATTCGTTAGCGGAGTTCTAACGAACTAGCTTTGATTCGTGTACTGGTTCGTTAAGGAAAGACTAACGAACTAGCTTTGATTCGTGTACTGATTCGTTAAGGAAAGACTAACGAACTAGCTCCAGTTTGTTAAGTCCATTTCGTATGTTAACCAGTTCGTTATAAGGTCTAATTCGTTATGAGGACTGGTTCGCTATAAGGGTCAATTCCTAAGAAGTACAATTCGTTAAACAGACCAAGCGAATAAGGTCCAGTTCGCTATAAAGGCCAATTCGTTATGAAGTAACGAAGTAGCCAAGTTGTTATGGAAGATAGGAGTAATGAATGAACCCCAATTCGTTAAGAGCATATTAACGATCTAGACTTTGAAAGAATGACATAATGGTCCCTAGACTTATAAATGAATGATTTAATTACTAAGAAGTCCTTGAACTTTTAAGATAGCAAATTAATTTATGATTCAAAATTCAAATGAAAAATGTGATAAGACGGTTAATGAAAAATTTTCCAGCCAGGGGCTCTGCCCCTTGGACCCTACTAGGGGCCGCCGCCCCTAGACCCCGCTGCCAGGGGTGCTGCCCCCGGACCCCCGTTCGTTGAGGGTTATAACTAAATGTGAGGCACCGGTAACGGGGCCTTACACTATATATTAAAGATCACATTGTATTGGAAATGAACAATGGAAATTAACTCAAAAATGGAAATAAATCCTATATATATTTGAGTTAATAATTCATAATTTTTCACCCTAAACATATTTTTCTCTCTTTCTCTATTAGCCGGATATCTTTTCACTCTTTAATATATTTCAACTACTCTAGATCTAGATTTGTATTAATCGTTTTCCGGTAAGTTTATATTTTATAATAAACTTCCGATTGTTAATATATGTATTTCCGGCAAAATTATATTTTCTTCTGGTTATTGTTTCCTCTAACCTTTTTATTTTTATTTTCATTGTCAACTGATTTTATTAAAATCAGTTTAGGTTGTAAATCAAAAACGGTGATGAAGCTAATAAGTGGACGTATTTACGTTTTTCCGGTAAGTTTTTCCGTTAAGTTTTTTCCGGTTATGTGTTATATACCTATAACAATGGTTGTTTTATACTTATTTAAGGTT
The DNA here is from genome assembly GCF_021521415.1 of Bidens hawaiensis. Classification (NCBI taxonomy): domain Eukaryota; kingdom Viridiplantae; phylum Streptophyta; class Magnoliopsida; order Asterales; family Asteraceae; genus Bidens; species Bidens hawaiensis. Next base: position 68,600 of record NW_027497086.1, on the reverse strand, counting down.
TTATATTTTTCTTTCCTCTCAAATATTCCGACTAATCTAGATCTAAATTTGTATTAATTGTTTTCTGGTTAGTTTATATTTTATAAAAAATTTTCAATTGTTGATATATATATTTTCGGCAACATTATATTTTCTTCCGGTTATTGTTTCCTCTAACATTTTTTTCTTTATTTTCATTGTTAACTGATTTTATTAAAATCAGTTTAGGTTGTAAATCAAAACGGTGATAAAGCTAATATGTGGACGTATTTACGTTTTTCCGGTAAGTTTTTCCGTTAAGTTTTTCTGATTATTTGTTATACCTATAACAATGGTTGTTTTATATTTATTTGAAGTTTTATATTTTTCTTTTCTGTTTTTTTTTTGTTTTACATGTTGTTCTTCTAGGTTCTAAATAAAAAAATCACCTTCATCCTATTTTTCCTGTAAGACACATTTAAATTATCTAGTTATAAATTATAATAATAATCTTCCATAATATCAATGTTATAACACAAATATGTTATTTTTCAAATTGGCCCAACATTTTATTGTTTGTATTTCCAGTTCTAAAATTATGTCTAATTTATGTTATTTTTCCGTCCAATTTTTTATTTTTTTCTTTACTAAATATTAAGAATCATAAATTTCGTCCAATTTTTTATATTTTTCCGGTCAGTTTTGTTTCAGTACTGTTTAATGTTTTATTGGGTTATGATCTTTAATTTTTATTTTAATATCCCTGAAGTATTAATTATAAAATTACTAATTTTTTATTAATATTTAGTAAATTATAAATATACTAAACTTACTAAACTAAATTATAATATTGATCTTTAAGATACATATTAAATTATAATATTTATCTTCCAAATAAAAGTTATTATAGAATTTTATACAAATATTAATGGTGATAACTGATTCCATTATTAGTTGACCTTTTGACTATAATTTGAAATTCAAATTCAAATTATTATGTACTATATTTAAAGTTCTGACTAAAAAAACTATAATTAAGGAAATAATTTATGTTTTTATATAATATTAAATAAAATTATATAATAGTATATAATCATAGATTCTAAATATACTTTGTTTTATGATCAATCTTTTATTTTTTTCAAATATAATATATTCTAGAAGTTTCTAAAAATGTTAATCTTTTATTTTACACTAATCTTTTATTTTTCACTAATTTGAAATTCAAATATATTATAATGTTTGACTATAAAAACGATAATTAAGGAGAGAGTTTAATGTTTATATATTATTATTATTATTTCATTTTTAAATTAATCAACTTATTATTGTCTTTGTTAACTGATTTTGATTAACCTTAAATATAGTAAACCATTTTAAATATACATTTTCAATATAATTAATCGGTTTTTTAGGAAAAAATATTTACAATAAACCGATTTAATTATATTCAAACTTATGTTTAGAAAGTTTCTATACATAATACGTTTACCAAAATGTATATTCTTCACATCCTACTATATAATACGAACCCTTCACATAATCGTTTATCATATTTTTCATAATCAATTTTTCTGCAACAATGTAAGCTCCTACCCTTTTAACAGCTTTTTTTATGTTTCAAATATTTTAGTTAACTGTGATATTAATATTAATATTTAATTTTCTCATTTCAGGTTATGTCTCCAACTTGATATAATTAATTTCATGGATTGGGGATTTGTTATACGATTTCTTATTTTTTGTTTAATATTGATGTATATTTTTTTTATTATTCATGTATTTTTCACAATTTATGTAATTATTTGATTTTTATATAATCAATCTTGTATTATTGAGTCAAAGTCCATTTATTATATTTTAATCATTTTTATTCATTTGAAATTTAATATCACTGCCAATCATCAATGTCAACGCAATTTAAAGCATTATTATACTTTTCAATATTAACGTACTTTACATTTTAAATAATACACATTTAATATGACATTTTAGAAACCGATTTTAACCATTCAAATTCGGATTCTCACCATTTATATAAAGTTTACAAAAATATGTTATACAGTTTAACTTTCACCAGTTTATAAATAACCGAATTTTAATGAATAACTGACCATTTTATAATTTTTTCAATATTCATGCCTTAAATAAAAAAATAATTTTTAATAACCATTTCTAAATATTTCAAGTTATTATGATTTTAATGTCACTTTCAACTAAATTAATTAATATATTTATTCCTAGATGTGAAAAATAAAATATATATATCTAACCGAATATCAAATTCTGTTTCTCAAAATAATATAGATTCATAACTTATAGAGTTTAATTTTAATAATAATAATTTCTCACGACTTAACTAAATCAACACAGTAAAAAATATATTATTTTTTATTACACAATTTTAATTAACATTATTACAACTTTCATATTTAATCTTTAGAGTATATATGTTGAATGAATCCTAAAAATATGCCACAAAATATTTTAACATGTAATATTTTTGACTTTTTATCTTTAAATTCTCTGATTATACCATACATTATTGCACTAAAAATTTAGTCATAATAATTTTTCAAACCCAAAATATCTGCCAACATTGAAATAAAATATTCCATTCAAAGTAAAATCCATGATATGATGCATGTTTTGTAAATAATAATATTAATTTACACAATTTATTCAACAATATATAATTTTGGTTACTACATAACTTTAATTATAATTATATGTGTAAAAAGTTTTAGACAATATTTAATAATTTTAATAACATCTAAGATTTCAATTATATTCAGAATTTACCTACAAATTTATAACTCAAAATCAATATCTTCATGTTGGTGTTTTTATTTTATATAATCTTTGTATGTTTCTATTTATTTTATATGTTTATATTTTATTAATGTTTGTAAAAAGTTATTATTTATACTTTGTGTAACATCCGTTTTTCGGGTTTCGGTTAATAAATGAAAGTATGGGTTATTAGGAGTTGGGCTAGTGTTGGGTTAAATGGATATGGGTTATGGACTTGGGTTATGAAAGAAAGAGGAAAGGACCATGGGCTTAAGCCCATGATCCATAATTATATAAACCTTAATTACCCTTTTATTACTCATTTCACACATATTCCATACACCACCAAAACACACACTTAAGCTCTCTCTCTCTCTAGCCGTAATATAGAAGGAGAAACGGATCCCGACCCAAGTATGATAGTATTTTGTTGTATGAGCTTAAACTCGTTAGTTATAATCACGAAACGACGAGCCGACACCGTTAAACCGTTTAAGTCATGAGATCCGGGTGGAATCGCTTATAAATCGAACCTAATAGGAGCTTAGGGGTCACCCTAGCTCAGATCTGGATCGAACGGGACGAAGAACGATGAAAAATGGTGTAAAACGGTGAAAATACGTTTTTCAGGTGAGTTTTCCGGCAATGGCGGCCGCCGGAAAAACGTGTACGAGGTTGTCAGGGAATGTTCTGAAAAATCTGACCTAACCCTAGTTCGCTAAGGTTTAACTAGCGAATTAGAGGTAATTCGCCAGCTGATTCGCTAAGGAAAGATTAACGAACTAGCTATAGTTCGTATCCAATTCGTTAAGGGAAAATGGTAACGAATTACCCTTGATTCGTTATAACCAGTTCGCTAAAGGAGATAACGAATTAGAAGGTCCAATTCGCTACTTGGACTGGTTCGCTACATGGACTGATTCGTTAAGAGTCCAGTTCGTTATAAGTCCAATTCGTTTAAGTAACCAGTTCGTTAAAGGTTCCAATTCGTTACAGGAACCAGTTCGTCATGACAAGTCAATTCGTCTGAGCAGTGCAGCTAAGCGGGAAGATCTGTGATCTTTTTGAAAGAGCATATCGCAAAGACCGGAATCTTCTAGAGATTCCCAAAGTTTATTCTTCCTCTCCACGCGCATGCAGATCTTAGGCTTTCTGTTCTTTGGTCGTTTCATTATGCCAGCTAATCCAGTTAACTGATGCTTTTTAGTAAGCTAAGCTGTTCACTTTCTGTTCGAAGCTAGCCATTGACCGGTGAGGAGGCAGGCCACCCCTTAGTCAACACCACCGAATAGCTGCCAAGACCTGGAATACGAGAGTAAGTAACGAATTAGAAGTTTAACAGAATGATATAACAGTCCCTAGAGTTAGAAAAGAATGATTTAATTACAAAGAAGCCCTTGGACTTTAAGTAGCAAATTATTTAATGATTCAACATCCTAATGGAAAATGTGTTAAGACTGTTAATGAAAATAAAATTTTTCCAAGCTGACCTGGTAGCTTAACCCCAGCTAGAGGCTCTGCCCCTTGGACCCCGCTAGGGACTGCCGCCCCTAGAACCCCGCTGCCAGGGGCACTGCCCCCGGACCCCTGTTCGTTGAGGGTAATAATTAAAGCAGAAAGACGATATATGTAGTGATAGTTTATTGATACGTATAATTATTATACTGTTAGTCGTGCACAGCTCAAGAAGGGGATAACCGTAAATGGTGAATGCAACCGCATTGAGGTGAGCTTCTAGCCCCACTTCATTGTTATGTTTTCTGGGTTGTGTGCATACTCGATGTGATAGTTAATACACTTACCTTAAGTGGTAAGTGTATGCCTTGTATGATTCATGTATGATGATTGCTTGACGGTGTGTGAACGATCTTCGGATATTGCATGCGCCATCAAGTGGTAGTTACAGGCATGATTGATATGTATGATGTATGAATGATGTATGTATGAATATATATGATGTATGAATAGTGTCTGTATGATATGTTGATGGTACATGAACGCTCTTCGGAGATTGCACGTATTGTCAAGGAAAGTATGTAAATGACAGGTATGTTATAGTAGCACGAATGTAGGGAACCGACCCTAATAATGTCGGCGAATGAAGGGAACCGACCCTAATAGTATCGGCGTATGTAGGGAACTGACCCTAATAATATCGGCGAACGTAGGGAACCGATCCTAATAATATCGGCGAAGGTTATAGGGCGGAATGCTCTTTAAAACGTATATTTATAAATGAAAGTATGTAAGTAAGTACGAAAGAAAGAATGAAAGTACGTTTGTAAGTAAGTGTGTAAGTAAATATGAAGGTATGTACCTCCGGGTGCATATGCCAGTATGTCAATGTATTGTATGTAGCCTGATTAACTAGAGCTCACTCAGCGTAGCTGACTTTTAGTATGCACGTAGGTGAGTAGAATGAGGCAACTTTCTTGAGAGGAAGCACATGGCATGGAATTGAAGACACTGACATCTCAATGAAGTGTTACGTTATGATGTTTTAAAAGGCTATGTTTTATGTTTAAATAATTTGAATGCTCATTAAGATAAGAAAGGATGGTTATGTAATATAATGGTTCGAATGTTTTAATATTCCACGATAGTTGTAATTAACTCTGATATCTAGAACTGTGTTTATAACTAAATCCAACGTCCAAAGTAGGGCACCGGTTACGGGGCCTTACACTTTGGTTGGTAACATGTAACATCCTGAAAATTCTAGAATAATATTTAATGTTAAACCTGCGTCGGGTGAATTATCTGAGTTAGTGAGATAATGATAATAATATGATAATAAGGCTTGAGGGGTAGCAGGCTTGGTTAATAGAATTAAAGATGGGCCTTAAGTCCATGGGCTTAAGGGAGTATAAATACCCCTTAAACCCTAATCCTTTCCATTATTATCCAAATCTACACCATAGCCTACACCTTGATAAACACACACAAACACTATCCTAAAACCCGAGCCAAAATCCGAAGGTGAAAACCGGAGCTTGTTGGTGCTAGATCGTCGTGAAGAACCAAGACAACGTCAAGGCTTAACCGTGTTCGTTGTTTGACTCGTTTAAGGTACGTTTAGAATCGGAAATCATTCATTTAGGTTCGGATTCATCTAGAAGTCATAGATCTGTGTTAGTATGGTAAAAACGAGTCCAACGAAGCCAAACTTGCTGAAATTGATTACAGTTTGATAGGTTAATTGTTATTATGAAAAACCCGTATATATATGCCTAATCGCAACCCCTTAAACATTGATGTTTGGCCAATTTGATGGTTAGGGTTTGTAGGCTTTGTAATTCCGAATCCATTGATACCTAAATCGTGATATTTGGATAAGAAACGAGGGTTTAATTGCAGATCGGATGAATGTTGACTATTTTGTGTTCTTGGCAATTTTGACTTCGACCCTAAGTCAAAGTCTGGATAAGAACATGGATGATTCGTTAAAAATGGTGCAATTCGTTATGTCCAGGTAACGAATCAGCTCACCCAGTTCGTTACATCAAAATTAGGCTAACGAACTAGGAGCGAACCAGGTAACGAATCCGGTGATTCGTTACTCACCAATTCGCCAAGTTCCAATAACGAATTGAAATAACGAATTGAATGGTGTTCAGGTAACGAATGGGAATAACGAATCAGGTCATGATCAGACAATGAATCAGAATGACGAACCAGGTTAACGAATCAGCTAATCAGACCTTGAATGATAACGAATTAGGCCGTGTTTTGATAACGAATTAGGCTTAAATCGTTATGAAAAACAAGGTGGCGAATTAAATAATGATTTGAAATCATAATGGAAAATGTGATAAGACAACTAATGGAAATAAAATTTTTCCATGCTGACCTGGCAGCTAAACCCCAGCCAGGGGCTCTGCCCCTTGGACCCCGCTAGGGGCTGCCGCCCCTAGAACCCCGCTGCCAGGGGCGCTGCCTCCGGACCCCCGTTCATTGTGGGCTATAGTTAGACGAGAAACATGTTATGGAAAGTGATAGTAATAGTTACGCATAATTTTTATACAGTTAGCCGTGTAGCCAAAGAAAGGAGTAACCGTTAACGGAAGAAGTAACCGAGTTCAGGTGAGTTTCTAGCCCCATTCCTTGTTATGTTTTCGGGGCTGTGTGCATACTCGACGTGATAGTTAATACACTTACCCTAATATGGTAAGTGTATGCCATGTATGATTTATATGTTATCTATATATGTCTTGAATGAGAATGAAAGCTTGTCAGTACGTGAACGATCTTCGGATATTGCACGTACTGTCAGGTTAATAGAATAGATATGAATATTGTGTGTAATGTAAGGATGAGGGCTTGTCGGTACGTGAACGATCTTCGGACATTGAACGTACTCTCATGTTATAAATATAGATTTGAAATATTGTATGTAATGTAAAGATGATTGCTTGTCGGTGCGTGAACGATCTTCGGATATTGCATGTATTTCCAGGTATAGTGATTGTCTCCTTATATGGATATTAAATAATAAGTTATGTACATAGTTCCTTCTACGGATAATATAAGCATAGTGTTCCTTAAATGGAAGCATATAGTTCCTTTAATGGAAAACATAGTGTTCCTTTAATGGAAAGCATAAAGTTTCTTTATTGGAAAACATAGTGTTCCTTTAATGGAAATCATAGTGTTCCTTTAATGGAAAGCATAGTGTTCCTTCCATAGAAATATATAGGATGTTCCTTCTATGGAAATATATAGGATGTTCCTTTTATGGAAGTATATAGAGTGTCCTTCTATGGAGAATTTATACAGAGTGTCCTTCTATGGAAAATATATATATAGCATGGGCAATAGCCATGGTTCTTTTAATAGATATTATGTGACGTTCCTCTTATGGATATTTATACAAGGTTAAGATATGTATGTATGTAAGATATGTGTATGTATTGTATGTCGTCAGATTAACTAGAACTCACTCAGCGTAGCTGACTTTTAGTATGCACGCAGGTAGATATGATTAAAGAGCTAGCATGAGGTTGGCACATGGCACGGATTGAGCAGCTGGCATCTGAAGATGAAAGAAATGGTGTTTTAATTATGATGTTTATTATCATGGTTTTAAAGAAAAGATATAATGTTTTGTAATGAATGATTTAAGTTAACGTTTCCGCGAAAGTTTTAATAAACTCTGATTTGTAGAACTGTGTTTATGAGTAAATCCAACGCTAAAGTAGGGCTACCGGGTTCGGGGCCTTACATAACATTTAAAAAATTATAAGTATAAATACAATGTTTTCTTCATTAAATATGTTATGGTTATTTAATAAGTTTAAATAAGATTTAATTTAAATTTAAGATTTCAATTATGCTACATTATTTACCTACAAATTTATATCAAAATACGATTTCAAACACAAATTTAAACAAAAAATATTTTCCATTATAATGCATTTAACTCTTCCTTAATTTAAGCTCAAAACAAAATAAAATTGATCTTAAAATTAATTAGCATTTATACTCATTTTTATTTAAACGAAAGTTATCAAAAATAACCTTATAGTATTTAATGACTATATAAGCGACATATCAGGCATGCATTCTTCAAAGTGTTCAAATAATCTATATCTTCACAATTTATCTACAACTAATTTAACTTTTGTATGATATATTTGTTTTTTTTCCCAACTTATTAATTTATTTTCAACTTATCAACGATGAAATTCGAAAGTTTGACCATTCTTTTATATTGATATTTATAAGTAATAACAATAATATTAAAACGATGAATTCTAAATGTTCAAACTTATGGTAATTTAAAGAAAATAATATTTGATGGTGATACATGTACATAAAATTATTTTTCACAAGACATTGATGATGAAGGTTCTGTTGCAAATTGTTGTATCTATTATATTACTGAATGTTAATAATACTTTTATTACTTAAATATTAAATATATAATTATCGTCAAACTTTGGAATTTCACGTTTGACCAAATTAAAGTCTTAATTGTGTTTATAAACTTATTTTTGTTAAATGTATGAATCATTTATGATTACAATAATTTATTTCCAAAATGTCCACATTTAAGTTATTCATTCACGTTTATATTTATATTTATATTGTGTATATATAATTTTGTTGTATTTTGTTTAAGAAATTTTACTATGTTTTAATTTATGGTCAAATTTTGAATTTCAAATAAGAATAAATTAAATTCTTGATTGTTTTACAAACTATTTTTGTTAAGCAGTCAATAAATTAGTTTAACACGGATTTGACATTTCCATAATAACAAATTATATTTCAAAACTTTTTAGAGTTAAATATATATATATATATATATATATATATATATATATATATATATATAGCAAGGTTAAAATAAGAAGTAAAACTATCTGAAGAGGTAGGTCCCAGCAGAGCCCAGTTGGACCCGCAAGACTCACCTCAAAGAGAGACGTCTGCGCAGTTGAACCCGCAAGACTCACCTTCAACAGGGACGTCTGCGCAAAGGCTAAACTCGTAAGACTCACCTTGAAGAGACGTCTGCGCAGAAACCAACTGGATCCGCAGGATCCACCATGCTCAGAGACGTGACGTCCTTACGCGCAGTACGCAAGCTGTTCCCGCAGGAAAAGCCTCCCAATGGTCGACGTACTCCGCCTGTTCCCGCAGCAACGGATACTAGCCATCAGGGAAGGCCACCCGCGCAGCAAGGCTACACGCACAAGGCACTTAACTCTTAAATAATTCAGTAATATCACCTGAAGAAGGAGTGAGCAAGCCGGGAACACTCCCGCACAAATGAGCCAGTCCGTACGATACTGGAGGATCTTTTGTACTGTACCTGACGAGGTATGGACAAAAGATCTGACCAAAGATACGACAGCTCACTGACAACAGTATGACGAGCAGCACGCTCTTGTACTGTATGTCACTATCAGCCGTTGCCTACTCACCAACCTGTCGGAGGACGTGCATAGCCTGCAGTTGGTGGAACAGGAATAGTACACAGCCGGCCTGGTCACTATCAGCCGCTGCCTACCCATCAACCACCAGCATGGCACGTGCGTAGCCCACAGTTGGCAGAACATGAATACTATTCAGCCGGCTGTACCTGCTTGGAAACCTACCTTCGGCTATAAATACTCCAACACCTTGGAATGGTAGGGACACATTACATTACCTTATCACATCTTACCTTTTCTAGCAATCTCTTAATATACACTTATATTCAAGAGCAATCTAGTCTGATTCTCACGCCGGAGGGTGGTCACAAGGAGGTACCCCCCCCCTTTCTAAGTGACGAGCTCACGGTGTCTGTTTTGCAGGTCACCAGAAGAACCATCTTTGCCGGACATAACCCCTCGTGGGAAACATCTATTTAACCCCCAGATTATCCGTAATCTGCCCGGGGTCAATTAATGTTTCTTCATTGGCACCATCCGTGCATAAAAGCTAGAACTAATTCTCTCAGTTTTTTCAAAACCTCCGAAAAGATGGTTAACGTTACTCCGGTCCCCAGGCCAGGGAGTAACCAAGAAACCCCGGTAACCACAACCCCAGCTACTGGGGGGAACACCGGCGAATACACACATTTTACGAACACTACCCCCGGTTACCCAAGCCGGGGCAGGTGCAGTAAATTTTACGAACACTACCCTGGTTACCCGAGCCGGGGCAGGTGCAGTAAACAATCCTCCCCTGGGATTCATTGATACCCAGGTGGAAAGACAACAGACGAGGCACCCCCGCCAAACACTTGAACAAGTTAAAGCGTGGGCGGAAAAACGTCAAAGGGAATTCCAAGCTGAGTTGGATGAACGCTTACGTTCACTCCAACAGGTTGACGAATTCGGAAGCACTCAACAGCTCAACATGAGCAATGAGTGCGAGTACTTGGATGATGATTCGGAGGAATCCGACACCGACGTAAACCCTCGCCATAGGGCGAAAGGGAAGCGTAAGGACACAGACTTTCAACCGAGAAGGAATTTGGGAGAAACTTTCAAACCAAAAAACGCGGGTAGAAACCCACGTGACTTCTCCAAAGCTTTTAGACCAACTGTTGCAAATGCGGGAACGTCCAAGTTTGCAAGGGACATTGCGGAAGCAATTGCCCCGAAGAGTGCCAAGCAGATGCCCAACATCGGCACTTATGATGGTATATCCGACCCAGACGATCATTTGAACAGATTCATAGCGGGGGCAACCGTCAGCAATTGGACGGAACCCACGTGGTGTTATATGTTCCAGATGACGCTAGTTGGAGCGGCTAGAGCGTGGTTTGACCGTCTACCGGTCCACCACATCTATGATTGGGCAGACTTCCAACAGAAGTTTAGCCAACACTTCAGCCAACAAAGAAAGTATACCGAAGAGCAATGGACAATCCTCAATTGCATTCGAGAGGAAGATGAATCTTTGCTAGACTTCATCACTCGCTTCAACTCAAAGAAGCTAAGTCTGGGTAGTATTAGCGAAGATCTTGTTCGCGCTGCTTTCATCCAGGGCACAAAAGACCCAGAGCTCATCCGCACCTTAACGGGTAAAGATGGCATGCCATCCACATGGGATGCCATCATGACAGCAGCTAAACGCTTCGCGGAAACGGAAAAGCAACTGGGTAGAGATCTTCCCCAGAGCACAAACCTCTACACCCAGAAAACAAGAGAAAACAATGTCCATACCGCCCGACTAAACAAAAAGAGGAAGCTAGGCATTTGGCAGTCAAGGGTAAACTTTGACACCTCATCCGGCTCGCACCCTCGGTTAGGCGGAAAGGATAACATGCCGTCGTCAAACCGGAACTCCAGATGGACGCCACTCACCAAAAGCGTCACCGAGATATTCGACACCGAGAGACTCCCATGGCCAAAGGCTCCAATAATCCGAGAGCGTCACAACGCTGATCAGAGCAAATTCTGTGACTTCCACAGGACAAGAGGCCACAACACCGAGGAATGCGTAGACTTGAAGGACATCATCGAAGCATTTGTCAGAGATGGGACGCTCACGCACCTCGTGGCGTAATGAACGCTGAGCAGGCTAATGCGTGTAGAACCCCAGTTGGGGAAAACACGAATAAAACTGCAGCTTCAATGTCAGAGACTACATACTGCGTAAACAACGAGATCCCGAACCAAGTGCATATCGGCTCGAAAGGCTCGATGACACTCCCAAGAACATGGAAGGGAGCTCAATTACACAGTCTGCATGTAGATCAATTCCAAACTTGTAAAAGAAAAGGCCCAGAGCCACTTCTAATGGAAATGATTATCCTTATCACATTGACGCTGATGGTCTTACATTCATACTTAATGAACTTTCCACACTGATATGCCGGTCTTCACCGCATACATAAGTGGGAAAACAAGTCGTTGCATGTGGAAGGCGGCAAAACCCGCATAAACACAAAACGACAAATTTCTAAAGAAAATATAAGGAAAGCCTTCACGCAGGTCAGTCATAGGTAAAGTTTGATCATCCTATTAAATGAAAGTGCCGGTCCTAACCGCACAAATCATGATAGAGGACACCGAACTAACCTGTTGACAACCGCGCGTCGAACGGTTAATTTATTCAAAACACTGATATGCCGGTTTTCACCGCATAAATAAGTGTGAAGAAATCGTTGCGTGTGGAAGGCGGCAAAACCCGCATAAACACAAAAAACGGCAAACCTTCACGCAGGTCAGTCATAGGTGAAGTTCGGTCATCCCACTAAATGAAAGTGCCGGGCCTAACCGTACAAATCATGATAGAGGAAACTGAACTTTAACCTATTGACAACCGCGAGTCGAACGGTTAACTTATTCAGAACACTTAGAAAATATCTTCAAGGAAAAAATGAGGAAAACCTCCACGCAGGTCAGATATAGGTAAAGTTTAGCCATCCTACTAAGTGCAAGTGACGGTCTTACCCGCACAATCACGAAAGAGGAAGCAAAACTTTAACCTATTATCTGCCACGTTGATAGGTTAACTTATTCAAAGTACTTAAGAAATTGCTAAGTTAAACTAAAGTATGCACAAGCGAATCATATATTGTTTATGCGGCAAAACAAGTGCCAAATTAAACTATAATATGCATGAGCAAGTCGTATAACGTTTATAAAGCAAGAGTGACGGTCCTACCCGCACAAAAGATTTACATTCCATAAAAATTCAAGTATTACAAGAATGGCCGGGTATCTACCCGCCTACAAGAGTGTAAATCTATACAAAAACATAAACCTATCCTAACAGTGGGAAGGGATCTAAAGGTTCAAGCTTCAGGACCACTCCCTCCAAACCCACTTGTACCCGCACCATCAGTTGGCTGTGGCGGTTCAAGGAAGGTCTTGAGAATGGTTAACCCATCATCAGCAGCAGCAACTTCGTTCACCTTCTTCAACACTGGATGCGGGAAGGCAGCATACTGGTTCACTGCTTGGTCATAAGCAGCTTCAGTATCCACATCATATAAAGGGAAGTTGGAAGGCGGGATGTCCTTCTCAACGAACCCTAGACCAAGCAGGAAGCCAGCCTTTTCCCCATCCTCATGAGAAGCGTTGAGGGCTGCGCTCATGGCATTGTCATATGATGTGTCCGTGAAGACCCGATGCACAACCTACAAAACAAAAATACAAGTATCAAAACCTTTTCTAAGTATAAAGAAAAGCGTGAAGACATTATGAAGCTAAGCTTACCTGCGACAACGCTTCTCGTAGAAGCCATTCCTTGGTAACCAGAGCCTCCTGGAGGGCAGCTTGAGCTTGGTTACGGGCGCGTTCGGCTTCACTTTTGTTAAGGTTGGCAAGCAACACTTCCTTAGCAGCAGCCTCTTCAACGCCCTTTAGCTTACGCTCAGTATGGTCAAGCATACCCCTCTGGTCCAAGATTTCTTGAAGCTTCTTGGCGTCTTCCATGGCCAAGGTGTCATGAGCCTGCTGGAGCCTCTCTAATTTGGCTTTGAGCTCCTCATTCTCGGTGCGTAGAGGCTCAACAACAGCTTCAGCCCTGGTGGCCATCTCAGTTGCGTTCCGAGCGGTTTCCTTAGCCAACCGAAGCTGTTCGTTAACAGCTTGGACAGCCTTGGAACGGGCCTCGAGACAGGCCTGAACTTCAACCTCAAGGGCCTTGAAGGCCTTCTCCTTCTCCGCAGCAACGGCGGAGAGCCTCCTGTTCTCCTCCCGGACAGCCCGCGCCTGAGCTACTTCTTGGATACGAGCTGCTTTTAACTTGTCGTTTTCACGGCAAAGCAGCTCGACGGGCGGCTGCATCCGGGCAAGGAGAATTCGAAGCTCGTTTGTCAGCCTACCCTCCTGGTAGCTTGACATAGCTTCTCCCAGTGCACCACTGGGGGCGGCGTGGCGCGCCCACTCGACGCAGTCCACAGCCGTCCGAAGGGTGGTTCCCCGGCGGATGTTCCACCGCGGAACAAACACCTCATTCGAATCCGACACTGCAAAAACAAAAAGCAGTTAGGAAAAGATGATAACAAAAAAATTAAAAATTAAAAAAAAAACATAACAGACCAAAATAACCCTACGCACCTGTAGGGTCGACGACAGGCCTGTAGCCGCCAAACCCATCACCCGAACCTAACGGATATCCATCCAAGAGGTCAGGCAGATGGGAAGAAGGCAGAGATTGGCTAGATTCCCCAACCCCAAACATACCTGCTGAACCGGTCGGGGGCGAGGTGGTCGCTGGTTCCGGAGGTGCGGTTGAAGCTGCCGTCGTAGGAACCAACGGAGGTGAACTCACCGGAGGTGAACTCACAACCGTGGTCGCCGCTGCGGAAGAGCCCGCAGAAAAACTCACCGCCGGCTCAGTGAAGGAATCAGTGAATATGGCACTGACAGCCGGCGGAGACGACGTCACAGTTGGAACAGTTGCCTCAACCGAGTGAGCAACTGAACCAACACTTGAAGCAGGCGCAGCCGCCTGGGTCATCGCCTCGGGTAGGTTGACCAAACCTACCGTCATGGGTCCAGAAGTGCTCCTCCTCGCTCCACCCTGGAATGCGGTTGCATCCACGCCTGCATGAAGACAACATATTTAAATATAATGGCGGAAAGATATGAAGTTAAAGTTAAAGTTTACACTTACGAGTCCTCTTGAGCTTGAAGGTGCGAATAGGCGGGGACGAACCCGATGGAGCCGGCCTCTTCACGCTGGTCACCGTCGTTGTACTAGGCTGCCCGGAGGTGACAGCTGTCTCAACCGCCGGAACAGTGGTCTCATCACCACCAGGGTTCCCCGCCACCTCTTCACTCTCGGTCTCCGACTCTGACCGATTCCCCTGATCGGCAGTGGAGGCAACCTTCGCCTTGCCCTTCCCGCCGGCAGCCTTCTTCTTCCTCGCCATGAAAGGACCATCTGCGGATTCCTCATCAGAAGATGACAAAATTAGAGGAATTCCCGCAGAGGTTTGAGCATTGAGAGGGCGAGGGTCAAAAAGTTCTTTACCTGGCCGCCTGGCGCTCAGGATCTCGTGGCCTGGCGGGTAGACCTCCACGAACCGATCCGCCGTTTGCTCAAGGATGGGTAACTCGTTCTCATCTAGAGCACGAGTACCCATCCGAGCGGGACCATCACTCTCCCGCGGCTGCAGGAGAGACTGCAAGTCGTTTCCCTCTGAAAACAAAAAGAAAAAACGGTTAGAACAAAAACCCTAAATTAACGGATAATATGAAGCATACCGTAAGGGACAGAGTTCAAACCGTATTCGAGGACGATGGGAATCTGTGACGCCTCCTTCCACACCCGGCTCATCCCGAGCATCACCATCCCGGACTCCGCAAAGCGGTAACCCGGAGACTGGATCCGGGAAACCTTGGAGAACCATTCCGCCTCCTGGTAGTTGGAGGCGTGAAGGTTCGGGAGAGCTCTCCCGTTCTTGAACGTCATCGCTATGGGGACGACGCGAGCGGAGATATAGAAGAACTCCCGCTTCCAAGATCGAAGACTGCGCTCGGTAGCGCAGATCTTCAAACCCTTGATCCGATTGACCAAGGTATACCACCCCTGGATGCACCTCCAGGAATAGAAGGTCATCAGGCGGTCAACATGGGGCTCCGCACCCAGAATGAGACACACCCACTCGAAATGGCGGATCTTGGCGATCGCCATTGGGTGTACCTCAGTCAGATGCACACTGTGTCTCTCCAGAACACGGTATATAAACTTCGTCAATGGGAACCTGAGATTCCCATAGACGAAGAATGCAGCGTACACCCCTATCTTGCCCTTGGGGGCATCGTACACCGTTTGATGAGGTGCAGGAAACTCAGGCTCGAAAGGCTCGAGCATGAACTTCCTGACGACGTACTGATAGAGGTCGATCGGAAGAGCACACTGGCACTCGCCAGCAGTACTCTTGTCATCCTTGTCCGACGTGGACGACGGATTCTCGAGGTATACATCGGACTCCTCGACAGTAACCTCAGGATCATGAGAAGACATGTTTGGGATGTAAACAAGAACGATTTCAGGAGAATGCTCGACAGAAAAGTTAGAGTATTCGCCGGAAATCGTTTAGAAGAAGAAGAGAGGTGAAAATGTGAGTTGAGATGCAACCTCTCCTCCCTTTATATACTCATCGCAATGAATGCGATGAATTTAATGCGGAAGAGAGAGGAAAACGCTGGTGCAATGAAACTATGACACGTGGAAAAAGCAAGCTGGCAACAGCTGTTGACAGGACGCGTGCCGTAAACTTCGCGGCCACGCGCCCGAAAACTCGCGCCCACGCGCCTGAAAAAGCATCTGGAATGACCATATACTGTCACGTCGTCATAACTTCCTGCACGTCCTGACACTGTCAGAAGAAACCGTCGGACGACGTTTCAACAGTTTGGACTGTTCTTATCCTTTCACCAACTCTTCGAATTTCAAAAAGATTCAAAAGTAAGCGGGACTATGCCCCTTACCTTGGCAACCAAGTAACTATAAGACAGGTGCGAGTACAGTGTTAATGCAAAACCCTTCACATACTTAGCACCTGCAGGGAATTGAAGCCAGGAATACCTCGGCGACCAAGTAACTATAAGACGGGTGCGGGTACAGTGTCAAGGCAAAACCCTTCACATACTTAGCACCCGCAGGGAATTGAAGCCAGGAATACCTTGGAAGTAAAGTAACTATAAGACGAGTGCGGGTACAGTGTCAAGGCGAAACCCTTCACATACCTAGCACTCCGCAGGGAATTGAAACCAAGAAGGATCTTCTGGGCCATGCTTGCGGAAACGGGAATAACATCCCCGCATAGCGGGAACGTCGAGAACTAGATTGTTTGAAGCTCCAAGATGGAATTGGTTGTTTTAACATAATTGATCACTATGTTCAAAACTACCAAAACCTCATGGAGAATCTATACAAGTGGAACTCAACGCTCCTGACTTGCGAGGAGGTTACAGACCTACCCGCATCATACCCAAAGATCAAGCAGAAAAGTCGGGAATTTCTGCACGTGACATTAGGACTTCCGCGGGAAGAATCCCCATGGAAAACCTTAAAACTAAACCCTTTTCAAAACCCTTTGCTTAAGTCCAAAAGTTCACCTCACTTATTAACAATTCATGAGAAGAACATTGGACTGGGGGGACTTGAAGAGGTAGGTCCCAGCAGAGCCCAGTTGGACCCGCAAGACTCACCTCAAAGAGGGACGTCTGCGCAGTTGAACCCGCAAGACTCACCTTCAACAAGGACGTCTGCGCAAAGGCTAAACTCGCAAGACTCACCTTGAAGAGACGTCTGCGCAGAAACCAACTGGATCCGCAGGATCCACCATGCTCAGAGACGTGACGTCCTTACGCGCAGTACGCAAGCTGTTCCCGCAGGAAAAGCCTCCCAATGGTCGACGTACTCCGCCTGTTCCCGCAGCAACGGATACTAGCCATCAGGGAAGGCTACCCGCGCAGCAAGGCTACACGCACAAGGCACTTAACTCTTAAATAATTCAGTAATGTCACCTGAAGAATGAGTGAGCAAGCCGGGAACACTCCCGCACAAAGCCGGGAACGCTCCCGCACAAAGCCGGGAACGCTCCCGCACAAAGCCGGGAACACTCCCGCACAAATGAGCCAGTCCGTACGATACTAGAGGATCTTTTGTACTGTACCTGACGAGGTATGGACAAAAGATTTGACCAAAGATACGACAGCTCACTGACAACAGTATGACGTGCAGCACGCTCTTGTACTGTATGTCACTATCAGCCGCTGCCTACTCACCAACCTGTTGGAGGAGGTGCATAGCCTGCAGTTGGTAGAACATGAATAGTACACAGCCGGCCTGGTCACTATCAGCCGCTGCCTACCCACCAATCACCAGCATGGCACGTGCGTAGCCCACAGTTGGCAGAACATGAATACTATTCAGCCGGCTGTACCTGCTTGGAAACCTACCTTCGGCTATAAATACTCCAGCACCTTGGAATGGTAGGGACACATTACATTACCTTATCACATCTTATCTTTTCTAGCAATCTCTTAATATACACTTATATTCAAGAGCAATCTAGTCTGATTCTCACGCCGGAGGGTGGTCACAAGGAGGTACCCCCCCCTTCTAAGTGACGAGCTCACGGTGTCTGTTTTGCAGGTCACCAGAAGAACCATCTTTGCCGGACATAACCCCTCGTGGGAAACATCTATTTAACCCCCAGATTATCCGTAATCTGCCCGGGGTCAATTTGTGTTTCTTCACTATCCTAAGAAGTGTAAGAAGTGGTTTTTACCCTTAAAAAAATAAAACACACCAAACTAACAAAATAAAACACACCGAACAAAAAACACACTAACAATATCCACCATCAGATGATCACATCCAACGCCCGATATTACTTCTCACACTTCTTACAAATAACTCACTTATTATTCTAACCCCACCCTATATATATATATACTTATTTAGCAACCGATTTTATGATAAAAAGACAAAAATACTATTATTACCCCCTATATTTACTAATATGTTTTGTAATTTTTTAGGTCTCGGACTTTATGTATGTTGAAGTATTCTTTATAGATTGCAATTTTTGGATGTTGATTTAACTAGATGCTTAATTTTTAATTAATATGTGTTTTTTTCTCATGTTATAAGTTATAAAAAGGTTTTAACTTTTTATTTATCTTTGTTAGTGTTTGTGTGTTTTAGTATTTGAATTTACATAATATTTTAATGTCTCATAATTTATGTAAAATTATTCTTTTTATATAAATATGACATTTGCATTTTACTAAATTTATAATATATACATTAACCAAAAATAATTTCCAGTTTAAGGTTAAACATCCATTAAAATACAAATTAATGGTTACATAATGTTATTTGAAGTTAAAAATCCGTCATTAAAAATATTCCAATATCAAAATACTATCAAGAATTTTTTTTAAATTCCCTTAAAATACCAATTAATGGTTACACGATTCTAATTGAATTTGAATTCAATATTATATTATAATAATATGTTAATCATGTCAAAACTATCGCTTAAAATAAAACCATTTGTTCCTTAATTTACGCATAATTTTGGGTATAATAGTTGTAAGATGAAGACCATTTAATTATGTCAAAATGGATGCTTAAAATAAAACTCACATTAAAAGTTTATAAATCTCAAAATACTTTCTAGGTTAATGTTTTTTGAATTATTCAAGATTATATTAAAATATTTTAATTATGTCAAAAATCTTGCTTAAAATAAAACTCTCGGATCCTTGAATTATTCACGATACAAAAAGATAATATTGAATCCGTCATGATGTTCAACAACCTCTTTAAACATCAAATTCATGAGATTGGTCTTAGGAAGAATTCTCCATGTCAACAAGAAACAAATCTCATAAATGTTTTACATGATTTCCTTCATGATCTTCAGCAAGAGATTTTACCTTATGAACATGTAAGTGAGCTGGTTTTTTACCCTTATTAAAACAAGGTTGTTATCTGGTTTGAGAATGGAGAGTATAAGAATTTTAAGCCTAAACAACTATTGTCATGTGATGATTTGATCATGTTGAGAGAGCTTGACCTGTTGAAGTTATCTAATGCAAGAAAAGAAGTTGCACCACTTGAGTTGGAAGCGGAAGTGAGTTTGAAGGTGAAATGGTTAGAAGAATGTTGTAACTATGAAAGTGATTATGAAGATTTTCCAGACAATTTGGAGTTTGATGATGAACTTTAAGGTAAAATATAAATTCTTTAGTATTGTTGTTAGATTTAATACAAGTAGTAGATGATCAACACCTCTTTACACTTTCTAATAACTATAATTTGGAAGTTAAGATTTATTGGTTCCATATAACAACGTTAGTAATGTTTATATGTTACTAATTATTATACATGTTGTTTTATGTGGTTTATACTTTATATAATTTGCTATTGTGTTGTAACAATTTTCAGGTGTGTTAGGAAAAGTGATTTTCTTTTGGTTGAAGTTTTCAAGATATTGATGATGGTTTAATAGCAAAGAACATTATTAGTTATTTTGTTGATGTGTTTTGGTTGTTATGCTCAAATTAACTTCTAATTTGAAAGTTTTAATATTAAGACAATGTAAATCTATTAATTTTTGGTTGGTATGGTGATGTGTTTAGTGACAATGCAAATCTATCAAGTTTTAATAGTTAAATAAATATATGTTTGTTTAAATTGATGTTTAAGTTGATTATGTTTAGTGACATGTTATTCCACACGCGTGTCATGCGGGTCTATACCCTAGTATTATTATATGTTAGTGTAAGATTTAAATTTGTTGTTTTTTCACCAATAAAAAGTTTTAATTTATAACTTTTAAGCAAAATAGTTTCTTCATCATTCGATTGCTATTTTGAAAAAAAATAATTTGAATATGTGTAAGACAGAAAAAATTGTGTACGAAGAAAATGAAAATGTGTATGAAAAGAAATAAGATGTGTATGAGAAGAAAAAAGATGTGTAGGAAAAAATATATGATGTGTATGAGAAAACTAAACATGTGGAGAGGATAAAAAGATGTGTAGGAAGAAACTAAATATGCGTAGGAAAAATTGAAGATGTGTAGGACTAAAGAAAAAAGTGTACGGCGAAATTGTAGGCGTTTAGGAAAAACTATGTTGTGTATCAGAAAATTAAAGATGTGTAGGAAAGAACTTAAGATGTGTATGAGAAAATTAAAGATGCGTAAGAAGAAATTATATACGTAGGAAACATTCAAAGATGTGTAGGACAAAAAACATGCGTATGAAAAAATTGAAAATGTGTAGGAAACAAATTTAGACGTGTACGAAAAAATTAAAGATATGTAGGAAAATTTTGAAGAGGTATAAGAAAAAGTTATAGTTGTATAGGGTGAATTTAAGAGATAAGGTAAAAAAAATGTAAAGATTATTATTGTTTTATGGATTTATTATTTTTTAAATCTTTTTAGTTATCGTGATTAGATTAATTATATTAGTTAAAAGTGTAAGTTGCATTGGTTTAATTATATATATATATTAATGAAAGAGAGAATAAATTTATATTACTTTAATACCATTTTCATCTATATTACATTATTCAACTTCCTATACTCTCTTACGATCTCTCTAAAAGACGCCGTAATATTAAATACCCAGTTATATCTCCGGTAAATCTCCGGCGCATTCAAGGCATCGTCTGTTATCGATGGCTGCAATGCAATAATTGCTGCCATGAATGCTAATCGTATTGAAGAGGAAACGTCTTCAAATGGTTTAGGGTATTAATTTCTTATTGACTGCATCATATAGATGTCTTATCCCCCACCATAACACTAATTCTCTATCCCTCTAAACCACTAATCCCAGCAGAAGGAAACTTAGTAGCTTCGATACATCCGCTTCTTCACATCGATGTCAGAAATTGCGGTGGTGTATGCTTCCCCTCTCCTTAAATCCAATCTCTAGTTGGATTCACATCCATATACACATAAGAATTGTGATGTAATGGATGCATAATTGTCAAATTAAACTTTTAACTTCATTATAGATGGGATAATGTATGATATCGCTTTTTTTTTTTTTTTTTTTTGAATTTACGTTAAAATGCTGTATTTGAAATAGGATTTTAGAAAATTGGTTACTTTTGTGCTTATTGATACAACTGATTTGATCATTTGGTGAGTTAACTTTGGCTTCTGCTCAATGTTTTTGTGTCTTTTAATGTTGAATTCTAGAACAAACTTATGTGATCCTTGTGTTAATGAATGAAGTCAATAATCTTGAAACTATTCGGGGACCTAAATCCTGAAAAAGATAAAAAAAGAGACAACTTTGTCCTAATTGGATGTTTATATACACATCTCTTAACTTGTTTTTTTAATGGTTTTTTTTAAAAAAAAAAAAAGAATTGCTCTAATTTATTGATGGATGTGTTTTAATGGCGAACATAGAGGCTTGACGATTTGTTTTATGTTTTTTATGTTCAATTTAGACTTATTTTATGTATTATATGTTGATTAATGAAAGGTGTGTTACTTATTGTACATTGGAGTTTCTATGATTAACCTCGGATTTCCCCTGTTCATCTTGGTTGTAGAATTAACTTTTCTCCTGCTGGTGGGGTCCGGGAAGTAGTGTTTTTTCAACTATAAAGCAGGTGTTGATTTGGTAAACATGATATCCTTGTTACTTATTGATTGGGTAATATTTTTTTCAAACAGCTTTGTTAATACCTGTGAATCTCCTTACATGTGTTTGATTAAGATGACATAAGTCTTGCACTGTATATATCTTAGATCATTTTTGGTGAGTTTCATTATAAAATAATATCACTATCTTTAGCTACTATGTATTATTTTTAAATTATATTGTTATTGCTCGTGAACCCCCCCCCCCCCCCCCCCCCCTTCACACACACACACACGGATGTGTATTTATAATGCCATAAGTGAGTATTTTAATTTCGCTTTTTTTTTTCTTTTGCTAAAAGACTATTAGTCATACCGGAAACGAAATATACTGTTTGGATAATGATTTCCAACATGATAATCTTTACAAAGGCTCTACATAAAAGTCTTAAATTTGAGCCTTAACCCTGGATTAAAAGTATGAACCAAAATGGAAACATTTTTCGTTCCTTATCATTCCCACATTTAATAGGCTTGCTTTTCTTTCATTATAGTATTTAGTGAAAGTAAAATGTTTAAATCTTTTTTTGTCACTTGCCTATTCTTTTTATAGAGTTTGTGCAGGTTGCAATAACGCAAATGGTCATGGATGTGCTCTTAGATGCATGGGTGCGGTTTGGCATCCAAAGTGTTTAAAATGCCGTGCATGTATACTCTCAGTTTCTGATTATGAGGTACTACACACAATTTCTATATTTATATTTCGTAATGATATGATAAAACTTAAAATCTCTCTAATGCTCATGCAGGCTTTGTATTTTAGTTACTATCATCATATACAATAATAACGTACTATTAAAAAATTAATATATAACATAATGAATTATTTTTAGCTTGGGTCAATGAGCGCATCATCATTTGGGTGGGATAAACTATACCGAATATATATTTGCTGCAATAAAAGTAGGTGACATAACGAACCGAACCCCTACCACCCAAATTTTGGTTGTGAGTTTACGATTTGTAGAGTGTTAACATGGGATAATAGTATAAACATCTTTGTTGCCATCTACTATTGATCATATTTTATTGTCGTTTATGAACCTGCTGGGAACTTTTGTTAATGGAAAGCAGAGTGATTGGGTTGTTCCTAACTTTATGTTGAGTTATCTCTTTAAAAAAGATGTCTCATGTTAATGTTTTTAACAACTTGCATATGTTATTTTGTATTAGATATCAACTTTAACTTACTATATATATGCTCTATGCTGCACCATATTTGATTTCTGATAAATATCTGAAGGCCTATATTTGAATCGGTCGTTAGTTTGCTTGACTCATAAAACATGTATTTTTCAATTTGCTTTAAAGTATACATACTTGATTCGGACCGTTTGACCAGTTTCCTTGACTTGTGAAACACTTTTTATGTATACATATTTGTTGTGACCCATTTGACCAGTTTCCTTGACTCCTTGAACACTTTTATTTTCTGACACGCCGTTTAATTGTGTTGAATTTTACATATTTCATGTCAGGCCATGTGTATTCATTTTTAAAAACTGCCTTTCGATTAAATGATTGTTTATGTTGCAGGTTGCATCTTTTGACTTTGCGGGATTAAATGCAGCCTGCATATGCAGCTAATATGTGGAATGAAGCCTTGATTAAATGGTTCCCCAGTCACTACCATGGATTATGCAAGACCTCAATACTCTTGAATCTATACACTTAGGCGATCCTCTATGGAAGGGGGCAACGTTGCCCCTCCACAGTGCCACGTAAGAAACGGGGATTCGAAGCCCCTCTTCATAACGTTTATTATCCTCACCATAGGCGACCTTTATTTCTATCAATCCTTCAATTAAATTTCCGGCAACCGTTTCATTGTATCGCCATCAATTTAATGTGAACGGATTGGTTATAAAATGAATGAAACCATTCCATCATTGGGAACAAATCGTTGATTAACAGCAGGTTATGAGGTGATACAAATTTTCAAATCAATCAACTATAGTTACTCTATTTCATTCATCTCCAAGTAAAGACTCATGACCATCTGGTGATGAGTCTTTTTTTGTTTGTAACTCATGTTGTGATGGTATTTTGCTATTTGACTATAAGTATGAAGTTTTTTGTTTGTAAGGTATTGAATTGCGACAATTTATGCGTATTCGTTTTGAGTTTTGGCATTACTCACCTATGAGTTCAATAATTGATGAGGTGTTTTAAGTTAATTTTTGTGTGGGTGATTGTTGTTGGGCTTATTATAACGTCCACTGTCCAGTGTTCATGTAAGTCTATTGCTCTAGGATAAGCTGTTTGGTTACTTTGTTTATCAAAGCAAGTTAAGTCTCAATGAAGATGATAGTAGGTTTAGTGTAATTGTATCTGGACTTCAATCCAGTTTTTGTAGAAGTGATTTGAGGAATATGGGTTGAGTTTCAATCTTGGTAATTTGATTCTGTTTATTGTAATGATGCATAATTGCCAGGTCTTTTAATTTTTAGACATTTTGAAAGTGAATTATATTCCATCTGATGATAAGTCTTTTTATGTTTGTGCTTGTTTGTGGGATATCTTTTGTTCCGTTTTTAGATGCAACAGCTCTTGATATAATAGGTCGTTTATCTTTCGTTTATTTAGTTAAAGACTGCTTAATGCTTTGTCTCTTCATTAAGTTGTGTTAACTAATTAAATTGAGTATCACTCCAATTAAGATCATGGAAACACAAATTAATATACCAAAAAATTTAAGATTATAGAAACAGAGATTATGCACTTTATATAATGAAAACGCAAATTTATTTATAACAGACAAATGAGGATTAATGTGGTGGATTCGTCGACCTCACGTTAAATTTTGTTAGGACAAACTGGAATTGAAGAAAGTTAAACGAGTGTGTTCATTTAATTTTAACCAGAGAGGTGACTGGGCATGGACAATTAAATGCACTTCTTGTTTGTGTTCATGCGTTAAAAAAATGCATATGCTCAGGTTTGTTTATGTCCACTCGTTAACAATTTAAACAAAAAGTTCACGAAGTAAACAAAAGAATATAACTGAACAAGGAGTCATAGACGTTGTGTCTAAAAAGCTACTAAAATTGGAGTAAGTTGTATAGCAAATTTTAACAAATTTGACACAATGATTATTATTAAAACTTAAAAAAGTTAAAAAATAGTTGGACAAAAAAGATTTCTTATCTGCAGAACCATGTTAAGAACTAACATTGTCCACCACTATACCTATACTTTTACATCGACGGTACATGACGTTGAAGGATATATCAAATCATCTTATCACCATAGCATGGGGTTGTTGGGTGAATCGGAGACTGATGATAGTCCACACAATTTCTTAATGTTTGCCAAGAAACTGATTGTGCCAATTTATCTACTATTAATTGTGTAGATGAACTAGAATTCTCATGTTCATGGAGTTAAAGTGATGCTTGATTTTCTTTACACAAATCATCATATACTTTAGACTGTCATTCACTGTATGTAGACAAACGTCCCATCGTAACGCGCAATAATGTTGGTATCATGACAAACCGAAACACTACCAACCGACTTATCATTGCCTCCCGCCGCAACGCGCAGGCTATCCTACTAGTATATTTTTAATAAATTGAAAATAAAATAATTGGTTCAGATTGACTTCTCACACTTCTCGCTGTAACTTTATTTCTCACATGAACCAGCCCATATATATATATATAGAGGGTTAGCTTCCTTTAAGAACTCCATTTTTATAAAAACTTAAAGAACTAATCTAGACCATCCATTATTCATCAACTTCTAAAAACTAAAAACTATCCATTTGACTAATTAATATTTTTCTCTCACAATTTTTTCTCTATTCTATCCGATTAATTATCATTTTTTTACATATAAATAACAACCAAGAATGCAAATTACAAAGTCACATCACATGCTAATAGGTTATATAAAGGGAAAATTCTGAAAATAGTCCAAAATAAGAGAGATAAACTGAAAATAGTCCAAAGTATATTCCATTCTGAAAATAGTCCTCCCAAATCTATCTTCCACGTGAGATTGGGATTCGTGATGTGAGATTTGGGTATCCTATCAGAAACTGACACGTGTCCTTTCACAGATAAAGTTTCATTGAAATTTGACTTGGCCGATAGTTTTCAAGTGAAAATAGTTTTCTGAAAAACCATAGGTTTGGAATGAAAGTTGTCCGTCACGTGAAGTTTCAAAAAAGATGATTTTCGCATTTTTTTGAAATGCATCTCATCGGACGCATTCCAAATGAATTTCGTCTATTTTTGCATAAAAAGACGTGTTGTCAAAAAAGATAGATTTTGTTACAAAGTATTATAATTCGATGATTTTTTGATGAAACTTATATGTTTTTGTATAAAAATAATATATATTAGAAAAAGTAAATTTATCCACCCACCGCCATCATTCACCACCCACCGCCATCATAACTATCACCACCCACCGCCCACCGCCATCATCCACCACCACCCACCGCCATCATCAACCACCACCACCCATCGTCATCATAACCACCACCACCCACCGCCCACCGCCATCATCAACCACCACCGCCATCATCCACCACACCACCACCCACCACCATCATCCACCACACCACCACCCACCGCCATCATCAACCACCACTGCCCACTGCCATCATCCACCACACCACCACCCACCGCCATCATCAACCACCACCACCCACCACCCACCGCCATCATCAACCACCACCACCCACCGCCATCATCCACAACCACCACGCACCGCCATCATCCACCACCACCCACCACATTCTTAATACTTGCCATATTTTTAAAATTTTTATAAAAATCATCTAAGAAGATTAAATTCGTTGGGAAATTATCATTTTTTAATTTTTTTTTGAAAATCATCTAACAAAACTAAGTTCACTGAAAAAGTATCGTTTTTTCCATCTTTTTTGAAATTTCACGTAGTAGACGAAATTCATTTGGAATGCGTCCGAGGAGATGCATTTCAAAAAAACGCGGATAACGATGACTTTGAAACTTCACGTGACGGACAACTTTCATTCCAAACCTATGGTTTTTCAGAAAACTATTTTCACTTGAAAACTATCGGCCAAGTCAACTTTCAATGAAACTTTATCGGTGAAAGGACACGTGTCAGTTTCTGATAGGATACCCAAATCTCACGTCACAAATCCCAATCTCACGTGAGAGATAGATTTGGGAGGACTATTTTCAGAATGGAACCTACTTTGGACCATTTTCAGTTTATCTCTCTTATTTTGAACTACTTTCAGAATTTTCCCTTATATAAATTGTTATTTATGTGCAAGAAAACGATTACATATATGTAAATATTAAAATATACATATTTTTAAACTCATTGTCTTTTTACGTATGTTTAAACATTTATAGATATAACCAAACGTAAATGTTTTATCTTATATATGTAACAAAAATTATACGAAAAAAAAATTTACATTCACTGTAACATAATTCAAATATACAATTACGTATATGTAAAAAATACATTTACGTATATGTACAAATATGTTTACAAGTTGGGTATTCAAACCAGGGTAAAGTTAATATACAAAGTACAACAAAAATGAGAAGTGTGTGAAAGATTTTAATCCATTGATCATAAATATGAATGGTGGAGATTAATTTAAGAATAAAAATTGATGAAAAGGGCATTAAGGTAATAACCCATATATGATGACTTTCTTTCTCCACATGCAAAACACATGTTAATTCCTCCATAATTTTAAAACGTCTATAACTTTTTCATACGTAATTAAAACAACGATTACGTCATTGCAGCTTTGTGTTCAAAATTTGTCTTTTTACTTATCATTGTGTTTTAGTCATTGTCTTCAACGTTCACTTAATTTGAGAAAAATAGTGTTATGTTCAATGTGTATTACGTTTAAGTCATTGTGTAATATGTAGTTTCCATTGTGTTTCATGTGTAAGGTCATTGTGTTATATGTATTTTACATTGTGTCTTACCTTTCAGGTCATTGTGTTATATGTATCAATTATTGTGTTTTACGTTTCAGGTTAACGTGTAATATGTATTCATCATTGTGTTTAGTGTTAGATAATTTGTTGGTATTTTTCATTACATTTACATATTAGTATTACACAACGGTGTTATTAGTATTTAAAAAAAACACAATGATGAGTTGAAAGACACAATTGTGAAAAAACACAATAACAAACATAAAGACACAATAACGAAAAAACACACAATGGTAAGCAAAAAGACACAATGCGTATTTTTTTTATTTGTATATAACAAAATCATACTCATATTAAAGAGAAAAAAACATTTATTATTATGATGAACTTTTTTTTTTAAAAAATATCATATGAAAAAGTTATAGACGTTTAAAAATAATAGGGGAATTAACATGTGACTTGCATGTGGAGAGAGAAAATGTGTACTATTATTTTTATACCCTTTTCCTTTTGTTGTCACACTTCTCAGTTTTGTTGTCCTTTGTAGAATAACTCAACAACCATTCTAAAAGAAAATATAATTAAAACTGTAATTAAATTAATAATTATAATATACTACAAATCTAATTAAAACTAATTCCTATAAACTATAAACTAAAATCTAATTAAATGGTTACGGGATTTAAGAATTAGTAAAAAAACATAACTGAAAACATTTAAAAAAGTTATTATTTACTTCATGTTTTGATATCTAATACCACCCACCATCTTGCCTCCTTCGAATAAATCCAACAGAATTAAAGGTTAAAACACTAATGCTTTATATAAAGAACTATTATAACTCTTCTTCTTCTTTTTTTTTTTACAACCAACGCCTTGTTTGTTTATCCGATAAATGGGGAGAATTATTAGGAAAATATAGATGACACTTTTTTAATAAACCCTAAAATCTTCCCACAATGCCCCTTTCTATTTGTCAAGATGTCTCGTAGCATCCCGTTTTTTCGTTTCGGTTAATAAAATAAAATATGAGTTATTATGAGTCGGGCTTGTGCTGGGTTAAGTAATATGAGTAATGGACTTAGGTTAATAAGGAATGGAGAAAGACCATGGGCTTAAGCCCATGACCCATGATATATAAACCTTAATTAATCCATAATCCATTCATTTTCACTAATTCCGTACACCACCAAAACACACACTTAAACTCTCTCTCTCTCCTTTTCTCTTTCTCTAGCCATAATAGCAAGAAGAAACTGAATACCAATCTGAGGTAATGATAGTATGATATTATATGGATCCTAACCCGCTAGATCTAGTCGCGAAACGACGAACCAACACCCTAAACAGTTAAAGTCACGAGGTTCAGATAGAATCAGGTATAAAACGATCAAAAGATGAGTTTAGGGGTCACCCTGGCTCATATTTGGATTGAACAGGACGAAAAACAGTGAAAAACGGTGGAAAATGAATGAGATCTCGTTTTTCCAGCGAGATCCCGGCTTTCCGGCGATGACGGCGCCGGAAAAGCGGCGTACGAGGAAGCAATGTCAGAGAATGTTTCTAACTTTCTCAGACCTAGCCCTAGTTCGTTAACGAAAGAATAGCGAATTAACAAGCAATTCGTTATGCCCATTCGTTAAGAAGAAATAATGAATTAAAAACAGTTCGTTAAGCCATTCGTTAAGTAATTCGTTAACGGATCACTGAAGAATGAACCCCCAGTTCGTTATAAAAGCCATTTCGTTATAAAGGCCAGTTCGTTATAAAGGTCCATTCGTTAAGAAATAACGAATGAGTCCATTCGTGATGAGAGAACACATTCGTTAAGAAATAACGAAGGAGACCATTCGTTAAAGAACTGGATGGCGAACTAAAGTTTGAAAGAATGACAGAAAGGTCCCTGGACTTAGACAAGAATGATTTAATTACTTAGAAGCCCTTGGACTTTGTTAATTAACGAAAGACACCTTTAAAGGTTAACGGGTAACGATTAACTAGCCTTTAACGAACCAATGAAGTAAAACCGGCTTAGACGCTTAAGATTAATTAAATAACAGTGAGAATGGCTAGAGCGGTATTCAATATTGTATTTATTAAACAGATAGTCACGCACAAATAAAGAAAGAAATAACCATTAGCAGTGAACGTAACCGCATTCAGGTGAGTTTCTAGCCCCCACCTCCTTGTTATGTTTTCGGGGCTGTGTGCATACTTGATGTGAACGTTAATACACTTACCTTAAATGGTAAGTGTATGCTATAATGATTAATGTGATAGTACGTAATGTTTTGAATAAATGCTTGTCGGTGTGTGAACTGTAAGGCCCCGTTACCGGTGCCTCACATTGGACGTTGGATTTACTCATAAACACAGTTCTAATTATCAGAGTTAACTAAAACTTTACGCGGAATATAAATCTTTCATAAAACATCACATATCAAATCATAAAATGTCTTAAAACATTCCTATTGTCTTTCAAAATCAAAACATAACTTATAAAACATAACAAGTCTTCAGATGCCAGACTCTTATTCTTCTGTCATGTGTCCTCGCTCAAGCCAGCTGTCTCATTCTACTCACCTGCGTGCATACTAAAAGTCAGCTACGCTGAGTGAGTTCTAGTTAATCATACATCATACATTACATACACTTACCTTCAATCATGCATCCGAAGATACATAATATTTACTTTACTAATTTACTCTCATACATACATTCATACTTTATTACTTTCATGCTTTATGTTTACTGTCCATTCTATCTCAGATATTATTAGGGTCTGATCCCTTTCTTTTCTATCTCAGATATTATTAGGGTCTGATCCTTCTTTTCTTTGTCTATCTCAGATATTATTAGGGTCTGATCCCTTTCTTATCTATATCAGATATTAGTAGGGTCTGATCCCTCTTTGCTTCTATATCTTAGATATTATTAGGGTCTGATCCCTTTCTTCTCTATCTCAGATATTATTGGGGTCTGATCCCTTACTTTTTCATCTTCGTACATTCTGTCTTTGCATACCCGTAACATACATATACTTTCTTTAATCATTCATACATACTCATATGTTGTACACACACATATATATATATATATATATCATACACGTTCATCTTTCATATACATACCTCCCTTGTCAATACGTGCAATATCCGAAGATCGTTCACGTACCGACAAGCTTTCATTCACAATCATAGCATAATATCTATCACATAAGTCATACATGGCATACACTTACCATTTAAGGTAAGTGTATTAAATATCACATCGAGTATGCACACAGTCTCGAAAACATAACAAGGAAATGGGGCTAGAAACTCACCTGAAAGCGGTTACGTTCACCGTTAATCGTAATCCCTTTCTTGAACTGTGCACGACTAACTGTATAATATTTACATGTATCAATTAACTATTACTACTCATATCGTATTTCTATCTTTATATAACCCACAACGAACGAAGGTCCGGGGGCAGCGCACCTGGCAGCAGGGTTCTAGGGGCGGCAGCCCCTAGCAGGGTCCAAGGGGCAGAGCCCCTGGCTGGGGTTAAGCTATCAGGTCAGCTTGGAAAAATTTTATTTTCGTTAATTGTCTTAACGCATTTTTCCATTAGGATTTGAAGTTACTATTTTATTCACCCACTCATTCGTTACAGTGAATTAAGCCTGATTCGTTAGCCCGATTCGTGGTCTAGTACTGGATTACTTTTACTTAGCATTTAAGCAAACTTAACATTAAGCGAACTTAACATTAAGCGAACTTAATCATTAAGAGAACTTAATCATTAAGCGAACTTAACATTAAGAGAACTTAGCATTAAATGAACTTATCACCAGGCGAACTTGTACAGCAGCGAAGTTTACAATAGGCGAACTGGGCGTGCTGCGGACTTATGTACGGGCGAACTTATCTAGCGAAGTTACCTGCAGCATCGACGGGATTGCTTTTGAGCTCATAAACATCTCTGTTTCAACATGTGAACCTTGATATGATGTTAATCAATCCCATAAACATTCCCAAGGTCATTTTCGGATAAGACTCGGCCCGGAAAAGCATAAAGTTTGGACCTTTAAGCTAAAAGGTTCAATACTAGATCAAAGGTTTATTTTAAACGAGCCGTGCCTAGTTGTGGGTTCATTAAGTTCGTATTTTAACGTCAAGTTTGTTACTTTACGTTTCATTTATACCCGATCTACTCTTGTTCTAAGTTTAAGACTAAACGTTTATAAAAACGTAAACTTTAAAGGTAAAAAGGCATACCTTTATGTGTTCTTCGGTCTTGGTTAGCTTGTTTATGGACTCTAAATCTTGTATATGGCTCGTATAGCAAAGATCTACCAAAAACCAATGTTCGCTCGATCTCGTTTCCCCTCTTTCTCTCTCGGCCGTATATGTGTGGTGGTGTGTGTGTGTTTTTGAGTGTGTAGAGATTAGGATGGAAAGAAATGAGGATTTAGGGTTTTAGGGTGGTTTAAAAGGATATTTATATCCCCCAAGGCCCATGGACCTAAAGCCCATTACCTTTAATCCATCTTATTTAATCCCAATCCATGATCTTCTCTTTATTTAGTATTAATTAATTATTAACACATGATAACTAAACGCGACTTTCTTTATTTAAAATTAGAATATTTTAGGATGTTACATGAACGATCCTCGAATATTGCACGCATAGACAGGGGAAGTAATATGTAGTATGCCTAGTATGAAATGTGTATGCATGAAAGTACATAATGAAATGAGTACGAAAGTATGATTATATAAAGAAAGGTATGTATGGTTATAGCACAGATGAAAGGTATGGTTTAAATAGGGAACATACCCTAATAATATCTGCGAATGTAGGGAACATACCATAATAATATATGCGAATGTAGGGAACGGACCCTAATAATATCCGCAATTGTAGGGAACAAACCCTAATAATATCCGCGAATGTAGGGAAGAGACCCTAATAATATCTGCGAAGGTTCTAGGGCGGATGCTCTCTAAAACGTATATGTATAAATGAAAGTTTATATGTAAGTATGAAAGAAAGAATGAAAGTATGTATGTATGTATGTATGTAAGTAAGAAAAGATGAAAGTACTTGTCTTCGGATACGTATTTACGTAATTATGTGAATGTAATGTATGTTTTCTGATTAACTAGAACTCACTCAGCGTAGCTGACTTTTAGTATGTACGCAGGTTAACAGATTGAGACAGCTGGTTTGAGCGGGACACATGGCAGGATTGAAGAGGCTGGCATCTAAAGAATTGTCATGATGTTTTGATACTATCTTTATGTTATGTTTTAAAATACAAGTTATGAACGTTTGTAATGAATGGTTAACTATTATTATTATTCTGTGAAAGTTTTAATTCACTATGATATTTATAACTGTGTTTATGAGTAAATCCAACGCTAAAGTAGGGTACCGGGATCGGGGCCTTACATGTCTTTCAAAATTATTCTATTTACCATGATGCCATTATTAATTTGAACCATAGATCAAATGATTAGGGTTGTTATTAATTCTTAAAGTTCTCACACAAATTAAGAGTTCTTAAATGATTCTTGCCATATATATATATATATATATATATATATATATAGTTTAAATAAAAAATAATTATTTTTTGAGAAGTGTGAGAAGATTTTAAAATAAAACATACCACGAAAATAGGACATTACCATGTAAATAGAAAACTATACAAAATTTAAAACTACCAATCTTAACCACTACATTTTAAATCCAAGGGCCTAGATCTATTCTTATTCTTCTCACAAAGTAATTGTTTTTTATGTTAACCCTACCCTCTCTCTCTTTTTCTCTCTCTCTCTCTCTCTCTATATATATATATATATATATATATATAGGGGAAGGTTACCGTACAAATGAAATTAACGTGCTAAACGTGAGAATCAAGTAGAGTAATTATATATACAAGTAGAGTAATTATGTAATTACATTAAAGAGTAATTATCATAGAGTAATTACATAATTACTCTACTTGTATATATAATTACTCTACTTGATTCTCACGTTTAGCATGTTAATTTCATTTGTATTTGATCCAAACCACACACACACACACATATATATATATATATGCTAGAGACAATCCTTATTTTAGTATGATATAATTTGCGTTTTAATGATTATTTTGAATAAATAATTTTGTGTATGTTACCTAAAAGTTTTGAAATTCCCACTTTTTCATCATGTTGCCTCCCAATTTTAATAAACTTATGCCGCGTTAAATTCCCTCCCGGTTCAATCACTCACCTCACCCCACAGAAGAAACCCTAAATCGGCTCCAGTTAGTTCTTATTTTCAAATCAGAACTTCGATCGGTTTTATAGTGGTGCTAGCCAAAATTAGTCTTTGCAATTAAGCCATGAACTGCAATTTCTTTTTATGTATTTATGTTTTTGTAGTTGTATACGGATTAAACTACAAGATCAGACCTTCCGGTTGGGTGCAATCAGTAAGCTAACGCGAACATGGGTGCGATGATGGTTTGTAAGGCCCCGATCCCGGTGCCTTACTTTAGCGTTGGATTTACTCATAAACACAGTTCTAAATATCAGAGTTAATTAAAACTTTCGCGGAATAGATAACATAAAACCATTCATTACATAACCTTTTTAAAACTTGTCTTAATATCATTCAAATTTGTCTCGAAAAATAAAACATAGTCAAACAAAACATCATAACATTCTTCCCAAGATGCCAGTATCTTCAGTCCAATGCCATGTGTCTTCGTTCAAGCCAGTTGCCTTAGCCTATTCACCTGCGTGCATACTAAAAGTCAGCTTCGCTGAGTGAGTTCTAGTTAAACATACAATTAGTTCACATACATATATACATGCCCGAAGATATGTACACCTTTCATACTTAACCTGTTCACATTGCTTTCATATACATACTTTCATTTTTTCGTATTTTCTTTCTTTAACATACACATTACATTCATAACTAACCTTAAATTATAAAGAGCAATTCATCCTACATACCTCGGTTATTGTTAGGGTCCGGTACCCTCCATCCTCGGATATTATTAGGGTCCGGTACCCTTCCTTCCATGCTACCATAACATCATACATTCGTTCTACTACTTTCAAGTTTAAACACTTTCTAAACCATTCACAAGTCATACAACATCCACAACATATTCACATATCATACATTATTCATAACATATTCACATAACTTACCACTCAAGGTAAGTGTATTAACTAATCACATCGAGTATGCACACAACACCGGAAACATAATAAGGAAATGGGGCTAGAAACACACCTGAATT
Organism: Bidens hawaiensis; assembly: GCF_021521415.1. Taxonomy (NCBI): domain Eukaryota; kingdom Viridiplantae; phylum Streptophyta; class Magnoliopsida; order Asterales; family Asteraceae; genus Bidens; species Bidens hawaiensis. The sequence goes on along the minus strand of NW_027497086.1, from coordinate 33,061 downwards.
CTGTTGCGTTCGTCGTTAACGGTTATTCCTTTTCTTTAACTGAGCTCCGCTAATTGTACATTAATTACGTGTATCAATACTTGCCCAAATCATATTCCTTAGGTTTCAGCAAAAATGGCTAAGTCTGGTCCATTCTAATGGCCTTGTAAGGCATTGTATTCGAATGATCATATGTTTAGAATACAATTTATGTTCCAACACTAATGTATTCGAATGAGCTTCAGTTCGAATACATATCGTATCCTAATAGGCAACACTTGTTTTAGTCTTTCTTTCCTTTCTGTATTCGAATAGAAGATAGTATGCGAACACATGGTGCTTGCGATTTCATAATGTATGCTAATACAATCCTATTTGAATACATAATGTATGCGGGTACATAATGCATTCGAATACATAATGTATTCGAATCCACAATGTTTGCGAATGGCTTATAATAGAATGTTTGCGAATGGCTTATAATAGAACACTCTTGTATTCGAGTAGGCAACACTTGCTAGGGTATATTTGTTTTCTAAGGGGCATGTATTCGAATGGACCAATTGTATTCGAGTTGAAACTGTATTATAATGATCCTTATTTATTTCATCACCATTGTATCCAAATGTATTGTATTCGAATAAACATGAGTTAGGATTCATTTGTACTTCAAGGGATTTGTATTCGAATGAGCACTTATGCACACCCTTTTTCCCATGTTTAATTCACTTGTATTCGATTAGGCTTAGGTTAGAATACAACTTTTATCTGAATGGACATGTTATCCAAATACATTGTATTCAAATACATTGTATTCGAATACTTTGTACTCGAATACATTGTATTTGAATAACTGGTATTCTTCTTCTCTTCATTCTTTCTTTCTTCCTTCCCTTCTATTCGAACCAAGTGTGGGTTCGAACACCCCCACTGTTAGGTATCCTAGCTTTCATGTTACGTATTTTAACATCCAAACTCCTACCACAGCTTTATTTTACCCTTTTAACATTTCTAGTTCCATTTTGACTAAGATCTAGATCGTTTATCCATAAAGTTCCAACCTTTATTGGTTTTTAAACGCGTTTAAGCTAGATCTAGGGTTTCTAAGTGAACCGTGTTTACTAACGAGTTCATCTAGTCCATTTCTATCATCAAGTTTATCTTATTATGATACATTTAAACCCGATTTGCTCTAGGGTTAGGTTTTAGGGAAAACCGTTCATAAAAACATAACCTTTAAGTGTAAAGAACATACCTTTTCACGTTTTTAGACTACGGTTAGCAATAATAAGCTCGTATCTTGCTTGTATAGTCAAGGTTTGTCAAATTCCAAGCTCGGTTTTGGATCTTGGATCTCTACCTCGGTCGCGGCCGATATTAAGAGTGTTTGTGTGTGTTTTAAGTGTGTAGGAGAGGCTAGGAGTAAGAATGAGAGATTTAGGGTTTTAGAGAGGTTTAAGGAGTATTTATACTCTTTTAAGCCCATGGACCTAAGGTCCATCACCACCCTTTAATCTAAACATAACTTCATTTATTTATTATTATAAAATTTAAAATGTTACATGGTTAAATTAAAGGGATTCTCAAGCATGCCATTCGCAGATCCACTCTGATCGGGCTAATGCTTTAAATCAATTACATCTACTTGGAGGTGTATTACCAACCAAAGGTAAAGTTAAAATACAAAGGACACCAAAAATGAGAAGGGTGGGAATGAATTCAGTCCATTGATTTTAGATTTGAATGGCTGAGATTAATTTAATAAATAAAAATTGATGAAAAGGCCATTAAGGTAATAACCCACATTTGTTGACTTTCTCTCTCCACATGCAAGGCACATGCTAATTCCACCAACATTTTAAAATGTCAATAACTTTTTCATACGACATTATTTTTTTTAAAAAAATTCACCATAATAATAAGTGTTTTTTATCTTTAATATGAGTATCATATTGTTATATAAAAATGAAAAAAATTAATGGGTTTTTAATTGTGTTTTTTTTTGGTTCATTGTGTCATTGTGTAATATGTTGTTTTCATTGTGTTTTACATTTCAAGTCATTGTGTTATATATATATTCACCATTGTGTGTTACGTTTTAGGCCATTGTGTTATACGTATTCGCCATTGTGTCTTACGTTTTAGGTCACTGTTTTATACGTATTCACCATTGTGTTTTACGTTTCAAGTTATTGTGTAACATGTATTAATGGCGAACAAAGACACAATGGTGTGCGAAAAGAAACAATGGCGAAAAAAGACACAATGGTGTGCGAAAATACACAATGACGAAAACAGACACAATGATAAGCGAAAAGACACAATGGTGTGCGAAAAGACACAATGACGAAAAAAGACACAATGATAAGCGAAAAGACACAATGGTGTGCGAAAAGACCTATAATGAAGAAAAAAGACGCAATGAAGAAAAAAGACACAATGACGAAAAAAGACACAATGATAAGCGAAAAGACACAATGGTGTGCGAAAAGACACAATGGTGTATAAAAAGACACAATGGTGTGTGAAAAGACACAATGACGAAAAAAGACACAATTATAAGCGAAAAGACACAATGGTGTGCGAAAAGACACAATGACGAAAAAAGACACAATGATAAGCGAAAAGACACAATGGTGTGTGAAATGACACAATGACGAAAAAAGATACAATGATAAGCAAAAAAACACAATGGTGTGCGAAAAAAGACACAATTATAAGCGAAAAGACACAATGGTGTGCGAAAAGACACAATGACGAAAAAAGACACAATGTTAAGCGAAAAGACACAATGGTGTGTGAAAAGACACAATGACGAAAAAAGACACAATGACGAAAAAAGACACAATGATAAGCGAAAAGACACAATGATGTGCGAAAAGACACAATGACGAAAAAAGACACAATTATAAGCGAAAAGACACAATGGTGTGCGAAAAGACACAATGACGAAAAAAGACACAATGGTAAGCGAAAAAGACACAATGGTGTGCGAAAAGACACAATGACGTGATTTTTGTTTTAAATTTTATATAACAAAAATCATACTCATATTAAAGATTAAAAAACGCTTGTTATTATGATGATTTTTTTAAAGAAAATATCGTACGAAAAAGTTATAAACGTTCTAAAATGATGGGGGTATTAACATGTGTCTTGCATATGGGAAGAGAAAATGTGTACAATTACCTTTATACCCTTTTTCCTTTGATCCTTACTTGACACATGTCAATTATTTATGACTTCTCACACTTCTCATTTTTATTACCCTTTATAGAATAACTTGACCCTACCAACCAATCCTAAATAAAGCGCCCCCCTCCTCTTTCCCCTTCCCTTTAATTATCTATGCTACAAGCAACTAAAATTTTATTAATGGATACATGGATGCGATTAACCATATGTAGTCAAAGGCGACCCAGATGGGTGCCTAGGCGAAAATCAGCTCACAAAAGCATATTGAATGTAGCAAGGTACAATGTAGTACAATGCTTTCTTTCACCGTTGTTTGCGTTATTGCTTCTTTTAAAAAATCCCTTTTTAATGTAGTTCTTATATTTTTTATTAGTAAGATAAAAAAAAAAGGTCAAAGACATCGTAACATGTGACACCCGGTAATTTCCCAATCCTATAAATTAGGTGATTGTGAATTTTATGCGCGCTATGTTAGAATCAGCGCGGGCATTTGTTATATGCGCCCTGCGCGAGCGCGCTATGTTAGTCAGCGCGGGCATGTTATGTGCACCCTGCGCGAGCGCGCTATGTTAGAATCAGCACGGGCATTTGTTATGTGCACCCTGCGCGAGCGCGCCATGTTAAGAACCAGCGTGGGCATATGTTATATGCGCCATGCGCGAGTGTTTTGGTTTTATGTTTCCATAACTTTATATTGTCTAATGGGTTGACCGTCCCGCATGATGCTAAGGCGGGTGCATCCCAAAACGTTTATGCGCATGCGGAAAGGGAACTAACCTCCCCGCATGGCGGGAACATTGAGAGCTAGTTTGTCTGAAGCTCCAAGATGGAATTGACTTCAACATGACTGATCACTATGTTGAAATACCAAGACCACCTGGAGAATCTACAAATGAAACTCAATGTCCCTAACTGCGAGAAGGTTACGCACCTACCCGCAGCAAAGAAATGTCCTTCACGCAGAAAGCTATGCGCACAAAGTTATACGCGCAGAACACTTAGTCTATTCTCCAGATGTAAGGAGATTATTCCCGCCCAAAAGGAAACAGTAGCGTGATTCAGAGATTTCCACTTTTTACTGTACAACTGACAAAAGCACCTGAAAAAGCACACTGTAACATGAAAAGTCAACTGTCAGCCACCCTACTCCCACCAACCACAGACCTGCATGTCCTGTCCAAATCAAATCAGAATCTTTTATCCACTCCTCCACTTTTAAATAAATAATAATAATTTCCATACTTTATCATCATTACACCTAGATATGAAAAGATTACGATCCCCTAAAGCAAGGGATTGTGTTCCCTTGAGTTTGCCTATAAATATGTAACCTAAATTATCACCCAAAACACACTTCAAACTTCTCTCTTAAAGTTGCAAATTGCACTAATCATCGCCCAAGCATCCGTTTGATTTTCAATTCCGTTCCTGTTACTAGGTAAGCCGAGATTATAACCTTGAGATCTACTTTCCAACCCTTATATTCTCCTATTTCTTATATACTTCTTGTTATTTAATCGTATTCTAGACCTTCAATTCCGAGGCCAACACCAAGAAAACCCGAATCTCGATTAATCCCTTAACAAAAACCACAGGTGAGTCTCACAGCCCCTATTTTCACTATTTTCACTGTTTTTAAACTGTTTTCGGGGCGAGGGACACGTACTTAAATTACGATTTATCATGGTATACTTACAAGTTATGCAAACGATTGTGTTTAAATTATGTTTCATGATGAGCAATGCAAACGGTTATCTATGGTTTACGATGTATGTGCGCCAGAATTCGAGTAAGTGATCACTTTACCAGTGGAACTCTAAGGGTAGGGACTGCTGGTTTGATCCACCCACTCGTAGGGGTCGCACCTCTTTGCATGGACGAGTGCCTAGAATGGGGCAGTACTATGGGATTGAGCCCGCTCGTAGGGGTCGCACCTCTTTGCATGGACGAGCGCCTTGTTTTCCGGCACAACGTCCGCGCGTAACCCGCGGGACGGTATTATTGATTAGCTCGTAGGGGCAACGCCTCTTTGCATAGACGAGCACGGTTTTTCAGAAACGTCCGCGCGTAACCCGCGGGACGGTATTATTGATTAGCTCGTAGGGGCAACGCCTCTTTGCATAGACGAGCACGGTTTTTCAGAAATGTCCACGCGTAACCCGCGGGACGGTATTACATTATTTTAGCTCGTAGTGGCAGCGCCACTTTGCATGAACGAGCACGTTTTCCAGAAACGTTCGCGCGTAACCCGCGGAACGGTTCTATCAGAAATATGTTGTCAGATCTATGTTTTCATACGGTTTATCAAGCATATGTTTAGACATGAAATCAGAAATGTGTTTCAATATGATTTTCGCCAAGACTATGATGCAATACGATTTATCAAGTTACTAAAACTTGTGAACTCACTCAGTTTATACTGATTCAAATGTTTTACGTGTCTTTCAGGAGATAACTAGGTAGCGCATGGAGTCACAGTTAGAGCACCTCACGCTGAACATCTAAAACTAGCTTTTTGGAAGATTTTAGTTCTATCCCTTCGATGCGCGTGGTTGTTCCCGCCGCGCAAGGGGATATGGCGTGGAAATCTTCAACAGTTTTTATACTTGGATGTTTTTGTGTAATTTTTAAACAATGTAATGTATTTGTATTTAACATTTCATGCGCAATGAAAATCTTACTTTGAATGTTTGCAATGGCCCGTGCTTAATTATCAATCCCCACTCGCGCGCGCCCGGCTGTTTCCGCCGTTCAGGGCCGGGTGTGACATAACATGACTAGTTAATTATTTTGCTCTTTTACATGTTAAACTAAATTATATGCTTTGTTGACATATGGTACGGGATCCTAGAAAAGTATTTAACATAATATATATATAGACTTATAATAAACATTGAGTTTCATCCAGAATTTCTTCAGCTTTGGGCGGGAGTTTTCCCGGACTGGCTCATTTGGGCGGGAGTTTTCCCGGCTTTGTGCGGGAGTATTCCCGGCTTGCTCACTCCTTCTTCAGGTGACATTACTGAATTATTTAAGAGTTAGTGTCTTGTGCGTGTAGCCTTGCTGCGCGGGTAGCCTTCCCTGATGGCTAGTATCCGTTGCTGCGGGAACAGGCGGAGTACGTCGACCATTGGGAGGCTTTTCCTGCGGGAACAGCTTGCGTACTGCGCGTAAGGACGTCACGTCTCTGAGCATGGTGGGTCTTGCAGATCCAGTTGGTTTTTGCGCAGACGTCCCTCTTCAAGGTGAGTCTTGCGAGTTTAGTCTTTGCGCAGACGTCCTTCTTGAAGGTGAGTCTTGCGGGTCCAACTGCGCAGACGTCCCTCTTTGAGGTGAGTCTTGCGGGTCCAACTGGGCTCTGCTGGGACCTACCTCTTCAAGTCCCCCAGTCCAATGTTCTTCTCATGAATTGTTAATAAGTGAGGTGAACTTTTGGACTTAAGCAAGGGGTTTTGAAAAGGGTTTAGTTTTAAGGTTTTCCATGGGGATTCTTCCCGTGGAAGCCCTAATGTCACGTGCAGAAATTCCCGACTTTTCTGCTTGATCTTTGGGTATGATGCGGGTAGGTCTGTAACCTCCTCACAAGTCAGGAGCGTTGAGTTCCAGTTGTGTAGATTCTCCATGTGGTTTTGGTAGTTTTAAACATAGTGATCAATTATGTTAAACAACCAATTCCATCTTGGAGTTTCAAACAATCTAGTTCTCGACGTTCCCGCTATGCGGGGATGTTATTTCCGTTTCCGCAAGCATGGCCCAGAAGATCCTTCTTGGTTTCAATTCATTGCGGAGTGCTAAGTATGTGAAGGTTTCGCCTTGACACTGTACCCGCACTCGTCTTATAGTTACTTTACTTCCAAGGTATTCCTAGCTTCAATTCCCTGCGGGTGCTAAGTATGTGAAGGGTTTTGCCTTGACACTGTACCCGCACCCGTCTTATAGTTACTTGGTTGCCGAGGTATTCTTGGCTTCAATTCCCTGCAGGTGCTAAGTATGTGAAGGGTTTTGCCTTGACACTGTACCCGTACCTGTCTTACGGTTACTTGGTTACCAAGGTAAGGGGTGTAGTCCCTCTTACTTTTGAATCTTTTTGAATCTTTTTGAAATTCGAAGAGTTGGTGAAAGGATAAGAACAGTCCAAACTGTTGAAACGTCGTCCGACGGTTTCTTCTGACAGTTTCAGGAGGTGCAGGAAGTTATGGCGACGTGACAGTATATGGTCGTTCCAGACGCTTTTTCAGGCGCGTGGGCGCGAGTTTTCGGGCGCGTGGGTGCGAAGTTTACGGCGCACGTCCTGTCAACAGCTGTTGCCAGCTTGCTTTTTCCACGTGTCATAGTTTCATTGCACCTACGTTTTCCTCTCTCTTCCGCATTAAATTCATCGTATTCATTGCGATGAGTATATAAAGGGAGGAGAGGATGCATCTCAACTCACAGTTTCACTTTTCTTCTTCTAAACGATTTCCGGCGAATACTCTAACTTTTCTGTCAAGCATTATCCTGAAATCGTTCATCTTTACATCCAAGACATGTCTTCTACTCATGATCCTGAGGTTACTGTCGAGGAGTCCGATGTATACCTCGAGAATCCTTCGTCCACGTCGGACAAGGATGACAAGAGTACTGCTGGTGAGTGCCAGTGTGCTCTTTCCGTCGACGCTTATCAGTACATCGTCAGGAAGTTCATGCTCGAGCCTTTCGAGCCTGAGTTTCCTGGGCCTCATCAGACGGTGTACGATGCCCCCAATGGCAAGATAGGGGTACATGCTGCGTTCTTCGTCTATGGGAATCTCAGGTTCCCATTGACGAAGTTTGTATACCGTGTTTTGGAAAGACACGGTGTGCACCTGACGGAGGTACACCCAATGGCGATCGCCAAGATCCGCCATTTTGAATGGGTGTGTCTCATTCTGGGTGTGGAGCCCCATGTCGACCGCCTGATGACCTTCTACTCCTGGAGGTGCATCCAAGGCTGGTACACCTTGGTCACCCGGATTAAGGGTTTGAAGATCTGTGCTACCGAGCGCAGTCTTCGGTCTTTGAAGCGGGAGTTCTACATCTCTGCCCGTGTCGTCCCTATTGCGATGACATTCAAGAACGGGAGAGCACTCCCCAGCCTTCACTCCTCCAACTACCAGGAGGCGGAATGGTTTGCCAAGATCTCCCGGATCCAGACTCCGGTTTACCGCTTCGCGGAGTCTGGGATGGTGATGCTCGGTATGAGCCGGGTGTGGAAAGATGCTGGGGCGGAGGCGCCACAGATTCCCATCGTCCTCGAATACGGTTTGAACTCTATCCCTTACGGTATGCTCCGTCTTCTTTGCTGATTTAGGGTTTTTCTTCTAACTGTTTCTCTTTTTATTTCAGAGGGGAATGACTTACAATCGCTCCTGCATCTGCGGGAGGCTGGTGGTCCCGCTCGGCTGGGTACTCGTGCTCTTGATGAGAACGAGTTGCCCATCCTTGAGCAGACGGCGGATCGGTTTGTGGAGGCCTACCCGCCAGGCCACGAGATACTGAGCGCCACGCGGCCAGGTAAAAGATTATTTAACCCTCACCCTCTCAATGCTCAAACCTCTGCTGGAATTCCTCTAATTTTGTCATCTTCTGATGAGGAATCCGCAGATGGTCCTTTCTTCGTGAGGAAGAAGAAGGCGGCTGGCGCGAAGGGGAAGGCGAAGGTTGCCTCCACCGCCGATCAGGGGAACCGGTCTGACTCAGAGACCGAGAGCGAGGAGGCGGCGGGGAACCCTGGTGGTGGTGAGACCACTGTTCCGGAGGTTGAGACAGCTGTCACCTCCGGGCAGCCCAGTACAACGACGGTGACCGGCGCGAAGAGGCCGGCTCCATCGGGTTCGTCCCCACCTGTTCGCACCTTCAAGCTCAAGAGGACTCGTAAGTATAAACTTCATTTGCTTTAACTGCATATCTTTCCGTCATTATACTTATATATCTTGTTTTCGTGCAGGCGTGGATGCTACCGCATTCCAGAGTGGAGCGGGGAGGAGCGTTTCTGGACCCATGACGGTAGGTTTGGTCAACCTACCCGAGGCGACGATCCAGGCGGCTGCGCCTGTTTCAAGTGTTGGTTCAGTTGCTCATCCCGTTGAGGCAACTGTTCCAACTGTGACGTCGTCTCCGCCGGCTGTCAGTGCCATATTCACTGAGTCCTTCACTGAGCCGGCGGTGAGTTTTTCTGCGGGTTCCTCCGCAGCGGCGGCCACGGTTGTGAGTTCACCTCCAGTGAGTTCACCACCGATGGTTTCTACCGCGGCGGCTTCAACCGTTCCTCCGGCACCGGCGACTACCTCGTCCCCGGCCGGTTCAGCAGGTATGTTCAGCGTTGGGGATTCTAGCCAATCCCTGCCTCCTTCCCATCTGCCTGACCTCTTGGATGGATATCCCTTAGGTTCGGGTGATGGTTTTGGCGGCTACCGGCCTGTTGTCGACCCTACAGGTGCGTAGGGTTATTTTGGCCTAGATTTTTTTTTATATATCATCTTTTCCTAACTGCTTTTTGTTTTTGCAGTGTCGGATTCGAATGAGGTGTATGTTCCGCGGTGGAACATCCGCCGGGGAACAACCCTTCGGACGGCTGTGGACTGCGTCGAGTGGGCGCGTCACGCGGCCCCCAGTGGTGCACTGGGAGAAGCTATGTCAAGCTACCAGGAGGGTAGGCTGACAAACGAGCTTCGAATTCTCCTTGCCCGGATGCAGCCGCGCGTCGAGCTGCTTTGTCGTGAAAACGACAAGTTAAAGGCGGCTCGTATCCAAGAAGTAGCTCAGGCGCGGCTATCCGGGATGAGAACAGGAGACTCTCCGCCGTTGCTGCGGAGAAGGAGAAGGCCTTCAAGGCCCTTGAGGTTGAAGTTCAGGCCCGTCTCGAGGCCCGTTCCAAGGCTACCCAAGCTGTTAACGAACAGCTTCGGTTGGCTAAGGAAGCTGCGCGGAACGCAACCGAGAGGGCCACCAAGGCTGAAGCTGTTGCGGAGCCTCTGCGCGCCGAGAATGAGGAGCTCAAAGCCAAACTAGAGAGGCTCCAGCAGGCTCATGACGCCTTGGCCATGGAAGACGCCAAGAAGCTTCAAGAGATCTTGGACCAGAGGGGTATGCTTGACCATACTGAGCATAAGCTAAAGGGCGTTGAAGAGGCTGCTGCTAAGAAAGTGTTGCTTGCCAACCTTAACAAAAGTGAAGCCGAACGCGCCCGTAACCAAGCTCAAGCTGCCCTCCAGGAGGCTCTGGTTACCAAGGAATGGCTTCTACGAGAAGCGTTGTCGCAGGTAAGCTTAGCTTCATAACGTCTTTACGCTTTTCTTTGTACTTAGAAAAGGTTTTGATACTTGGTATTTTTGTTTTGTAGGTTGTGCATCGGGTCTTCACGGACACATCATATGATGATGCTATGAGCGCAGCCCTCAATGCTTCTCATGAGGATGGGGAAAAGGCTGGCTTCTTGCTTGGTCTAGGGTTTGTTGAACAAGGCATTCTGCCTTCCAACTTCCCTTTGTACGATGTAGATACTGAAGCTGCTTATGACCAAGCAGTGAACCAGTATGCTGCCTTCCCGCATCCAGTGGTGGAGAAGGTGAACGAAGTTGCTGCCGTTAATGATGGGCTAACTATCCTCAAGACTTTCCTTGAACCGCCACAGCCAACTGATGGTGCGGGTACGAGTGGGTTTGGAGGGAGTGGTCCTGAAGTTTGAACCTTGAGATCCCTTCCCACCTTTAGAATAGATTTTTTTTTGTATAGATTTATATTCTTGTAATACTTGAATCTTGATGGAATATAAATCATTTGTTAATGCCTTGCGTTGTAAACCTTATAAGTTTTGTTTCACGCATATTTTGGTTTAACTTAGCAATTTCTTGAGTATTTCGGATAAGTTAACCTTTCAACGTGGCGGATAATAGGTTAAAGTTTTGCTTCCTCTTTTGTGGTTGTGCGGGTAAGACCGTCACTTTCACTTAGTAGGATGGCTAAACTTTACCTACGTCTGACCTGCGTGGAGGTTTTCCTCATCTTTTCCTTAAGAGATTTTCGAAGTGTTTTGAATAAGTTAAACCTTTCGACGCGCGGTTGTCAATAGGTTAATGTTCAGTTTCCTCTATCATGATTGTGCGGGTAGGACCGTCACTTTCATTTAGTGGGATGACTAAACTTTACCTATAACTGACCTGCGTGAAGGATGTCCTCATCTCTTATAAATTTTTGCCGTTTTTTGTGTTTATGCGGGTTTTGCCGCCTTCCACACACAACGACTTCTTTTCACACTTATTTATGCGGTGAATACCGGCATATCAGTGTTTTGAATAAGTTAAACCTTTCGACGCGCGGTTGTCAATAGGTTAATGTTTAGTTTCCTCTATCATGATTGTGCTGGTAGGACCGTCACTTTCATTTAGTGGGATGACTAAATTTTACCTATAACTGACCTGCGTGAAGGTTTGCCGTTTTTTTTGTTTACGCGGGTTTTGCCGCTGTCCACACGCAACGACGTCTCCACTTATTTATGCGGTGAATACCGGCATATCAGTGTGGAAAGTTCATAAGTATAAATGTAAGACCATCAGCGTCAATGTGATAAGGAGAATCATTTCCATTAGAAGTGGCTCTGGGCCTTTTCTTTACAAGTTTGGAATTGATCTACATGCAACCTGTGTAATTGAGCTCCCTTCCATGTTCTTGGGATGGGAGTGTCATCGAGCCTTTCGAGCCGATATGCACTTGGTTCGGAATCTCGTTGTTTACGCAGTATGTAGTCTCCAACATTGAAGCTGCAGTTTCATGTTTTTCCTAACTGGGGTTCAACACGTATTAGCCTGCTCAGCGTTCATTATGCCACGAGGTGCGTGAACGTCCCATCTCTGACAAATGCTTCGACGATGTCCTTCAAGTCTAAGCATTCCTCGGTGGTGTGGCCTCTTGTCCTGTGGAAGTCACAGAATTTGCTTTGATCAGCGTTTGGACGCTGTCGGATAATTGGAGCCTCTGGCCATGGGAGCCTTTCAGTGGCGAATATCTCGGTGACGTTTTTGGTGAGTGGCGTCCATCTGGAGTTCCGGTTCGACGACTGCATGTTGTCCTTTCCGCCTAACCGAGGGTGCGAGCCGGATGAGGTGTCGAAGTTTACCCTTGACTGCCAAATACCTAGCTTCCTCTTTTTGTTTAGTCGGGCGGTAAGGACGTTGTTTTCTCTTGTTTTCTGGGTGTAGAGGTTTGTGCTTTGGGGAAGATCTCTACCCAGTAGCTTTTCCGTTTCCGCGAAACGTTTAGCTGCTGTCATGATGGCATCCCATGTGGATGGCATGCCGTCTTTACCCGTTAAGGTGCTGATGAGCTCTGGATCTTTCGCGCCCTGGATGAAAGCAGCGCGAACAAGATCTTCGCTAATAGCGCCCAGACTCAGCTTCTTTGAGTTGAAGCGAGTGATGAAGTCTAGCAAAGATTCATCTTCCTCTTGGATGCAGTTGAGGATCGTCCATTGCTCTTCAGTGTACTTTCTTTGTTGACTGAAGTGTTGGCTGAACTTCTGTTGGAAGTCTGCCCAATCGTAGATGTGGTGGACCGGTAGACGGTCAAACCACGCTCTAGCCGCTCCAACCAACGTCATCTGGAACATATAACACCACGTGGGTTCCGTCCAGTTGCTGACGGTTGCCCCCGCTATGAATCTGTTCAAATGATCGTCTGGGTCGGATATACCATCATAAGTGCCGATGTTGGGCATCTGCTTGGCACTCTTCGGGGCGATTGCTTCCGCAATGTCCCTTGCAAACTTGGACGTTCCCGCATTTGCAACAGTTGGTCTTAAGGCTTTGGAGAAGTCACGTGGGTTTCTACCCGCGTTTTTTGGTTTGAAAGTTTCTCCAAAATTCCTTCTCGGTTGGAAGTCCGTTACCTTACGCTTCCCTTTCGCCCTATGGCGAGGGTTTGCGTCGCTGTCGGATTCCTCCTGATCATCCCAGTACTCGCACTCATTGCTCATGTTGAGCTGTTGTCGAGTACCGAATTCGTCAGCCTGTTGGAGTGAAAGTAAGCGTTCATCCAACTCAGCCTGGAATTCCCTTTGTCGTGCTTCTGCCCACGCTTTAACTTGATCAATTGTTTGGTGGGGGAGCCTCGTCTGTTGTCTTTCTACCTGGGTATTAATGAATCCCAGGGGATGATTGTTTACTGCACTTGCCCCAGCTTGGGTAACCGGGGTAGTGTTCGTAAAATTTACTGCACTTGCCCCGGCTTGAGTAACCGGGGTAGTGTTCGTAAAATTTATGTATTCACCGGTGTTCCTCCCAGTAGCTGGGGTTGTGGTTACCGGGGTTTCTTGGTCACTCGCTGGCCTTGGGACCGGAGTAACGTTAACCATCTTTCCAGAAGTTTGAAAAAACTAAGAATAAGTTCTAGCTTTTATGCACGGATGGCGCCAATGAAGAAACACTAATTGACCCCGAGCAGATTACGGATAATCTGGGGGTTAAATAGATGTTTCCCACGAGGGTTGTATCCGGCAATATGGTTATTCTTCCGATGACCTGCAAAACAGACACCGTGAGCTCGTCACTGAGAAAGGGGGGGTACCTCCTTGTGACCACCCTCCGGCGTGAGAATCAGACTAGATTGCTCTTGAATATAAGTGTATATTAAGAGAAATGTCTAGAGCAGATATCAGATAATATGTGGAGATATAAGATAATGATACCGTTCCAAGGTGTTGGAGTATTTATAGCCGAAGGTAGGTTTCCAAGCAGGTACAGCCGGCTGAATAGTATTCCTGTTCTACCAACTGTGAGCTACGCACGTGCCATGTTGATGGTTGGTGGGTGGCTGATAGTGACCAGGCCGGCTGTGTACTATTCCTTTTCTACCAACTGCAAGCTATGGACGTGCCCCGACAGGGGTTGGTGAGTAGGCAGCGGCTGATAGTGACATAAAGTAGTAGAGCGTGCTGCTCGTCGTACTGTTGTCAGCGAGCTGTCGCTGCTTTGGTCAGATCTTTTGTACTATACCTTGGCAGGTACAGTACAAAAGGTCCTCCAGTAGCGTACGGACTGGCTCATTTGGGCGGGAGTTTTCCCGGCTTTGTGCGGGAGTATTCCCGGCTTGCTCACTCCTTCTTCAGGTGACATTACTGAATTATTTTAGAGTTAGTGCCTTGTGCGTGTAGCCTTGCTGCGCGGGTAGCCTTCCCTGATGGCTAGTATCCGTTGCTGCGGGAACAGGAGGAGTACGTCGACCATTGGGAGGCTTTTCCTGCGGGAACAGCTTGCGTACTGCGCGTAAGGACGTCACGTCTCTGAGCATGGTGGGTCCTGCGGATCCAGTTGGTTTTTGCGCAGACGTCCCTCTTCAAGGTGAGTCTTGCGAGTTTAGTCTTTGCGCAGACGTCCTTCTTGAAGGTGAGTCTTGCGGGTCCAACTGCGCAGACGTCCCTCTTTGAGGTGAGTCTTGCGGGTCCAACTGGGCTCTGCTGGGACCTACCTCTTCACTAGCGGAGATCAGGGGCGGATCTATAGCTTAAATGAGTGGTTCCTCGGAACCACCCGAGTTTCGAAATAATAGTGTATTTGTATATAGAAAATATTAGAGGAACCACCTTTTAAATTAGAAAGGAACCATCCTATAAACATTAGAAATGCTAGTCTAGCCGGTAAGGTGTTGGTTTTGTAACATGAAGGTCACAGGTTCGATTATGGATTTCCAAATAATTTTTTGAACTTTTTTTTAAGTAACTGCTGCACAGCCCATTTAGTAAAAACACACAGACACAACGGCGCCGCTATCTCCCTTGACCCCTCGTCCCCGTCGGCCGTTCTCCGAAATCACCATCTGGTATAACCAGTGGACCGGTAAGGCGGCTGGTTCAATGATTATGTAAGCTTTGGTTATAATTTTTTGCCTTTCTTTGCCAGGAACTTTAAGTTAGTGATCTGCAAGAAAGTAGAAGCGATATCCCAACTTAATAATCTTAGAATAAAGTGGTATGGTCGAATAATGTTATTTCTTGCAAGCAAATAAAGCTAGATGATGGCCACAAATGCAGTAATTGGATTAAGGGCAGGTGAAAGACTACTAAAAGACTATTAACTTCATCCTAACGTCAATGAGAAGCTTCCAAACAGTTGTGAACTCGGGTTTGTATCTGTCCCAACTAAGAGCTCGATCACTGCAATAAAGTCAACCAACTACGGTCTTGATTTCAAACCCAAACAACATAATCAAGACATATGTTACATCAGAGCTGTAAAAGAACACGCTAACGTTGCTTCCGATTGGGTTCAAGGGTTTGAACATGCATTTAGTAAATGAAGATTCTGATGAAGAGTTTTCAGTTGAAGCCTTGCTTTCATTATCCGAACCATCGAACCGACCCGAACCTCAAACGACCCGGAATTTTTTATACCCGACTCTATGAAATTGAATCATATAAAAGTTGTGCACCACCTGAAAAAAATTCCTGGATCCGCCACTGGCGGAGATAGATGAAAAGTTATTTATTTGATTATCAAAGTATCATAATCAATTAGAATATGAATTTGCAGACGAAAATATCAGTGCAGCTAATAGGACTTGCATAAAGCTAAGACATTTGTTATAAATTAAAAATGTCTTACTTATTTTTTCTTGATGCAAGTGTTGATACACCTCCGACGCGTCCTGGCAATTTTTTTTGGAAACAACTCATTCTGACTCGAACCGGTCCCATCTATATTGTTAAAACGATATGCTTTTTTTTTCAGGAATACTTATATTTCTTTGCTGGTGTTTGCAACTTCGAATTAAGATTGTGCGTTCTTTACATTTTCTTGTGTGTTTTTATTTCAGAAATTTAAGTTTTACATAAAAATATATCACATCTTGATTTTTGAAAAACATGATGTTATTAATGATGCTTGATGCTTTTTGAATCAATTTAAAATGATGACACAAGATTGTTTGAATTTTACTAGAAGATGGTAATTAATTTAGGTAGAAGCATTTGCTGAATTTTTTGCGCTGTTGATCGACAGTCACATAGGAAGTAAAGTAGAAAACATAAGTTTGAGATGGTAGCAAGTTGTTTAGATTGGTTTGAATACATAGGCTCTATTCTTTTGACGTTCAAGAGTCAAACCTATAAAAGAACCATGAAGCATTTCAGCTTCTCGCTTTTATGGGCAACCTTAAATTGTTAGTGGTTTACCAAATGTGCAGGTTTTAACTGTTGCACTAATTGATCGATGGATCAAGATTGGATAGGTTTTAAAAAACACTAGAGGACTGAAGCGCAGGCCTCTGCGCTCTGATTAACTATCCATGTTTATAGTTTTTCCTAATAGTATACTGTTTGGATACTCTTTGTTGCAGATCGCATACTGTTGCTGATCAGTTAATGAAATATCATCTTAAAGAGTTGATGATGATGGTAGTTACTTTAACCCGTTACTTTTGAATTATTTTGCAAAGTTAAATGGATGTGCTTATGTTGTAATCCTTATATGAAACTGATCAGCCCAAACGTTTTGTTTTACAGGGCATGAAAGACGTTTGAACAATTAATCTTTATATTTTTGTTGACATTTGCAGTTTAGATAATATGTTGGTTTATGTCTAATTATTAGGTGTTCGGGCCAATTATAAATAGCCGTATATTATGTGTTGGTTTTCTTATACATGTTTTTCTTTTGAATCTAGTACAATGACTTCATAAAAAGAGAACTTTTAGATTTTATTATTGTATAAACACTAATGCTTGTTTATATGGTTGATAATGGCAAGGTCGTTATTAAGAAGCTTTGGAACTAAGTTTTATGAAAGTGAAATTCTCAATTAACGTTTAAATTCATCTTGTTACATTTGGAATTAGAATGTTACTTATTACATTGTTTTTTTTCCCTAACATTTGGAATATGTTTTAGACTAAACATATTATTAAAGTTATAATATTATGATTTCTTCATTTACCATTTTATTATATATTATGTTGTAAATGATGTGACTTTTATGGTAAAATTATGTGTCACTAAAAGTAGTACATATATTTAAATAGAAATAGTTTTTACTAATATAAAATCTGTCTCACAAAAGTTATTTTTAGATTGTGGCAAAAAAAAAGTGCTACTAAAACACGTATGCATATCTAACTAGGATTATCTTTTTAAAGGCACAAAAATTGTGCCACAAAAGTCTTTTATTATATTGTGGCAAAAAAAATGTGTCGCTAAAAGCCCAAAAGCTTTGTGCGGCATAGCGTCACCGCTTCTAGTGACACTTTTTTTGTGTGCCGCACATACTTACAAGGGTCTTTAGTGGCATTTATTTTTTTTAGTGATATCTTTTGTATGTCACTAAATGACATTTTTTTGTAGTGATTACACAAGTTTAAATATTAGTTACAAATGTATAATAAGTCGATTCGGTGTGTAAAAAAATACTGTAATTTTTTTACGTTACATACACTTACGTATTACATATGTGTAAAAAAATTCAAAAAAAATTGTTACGTTAAGTTCTTTCGAGTTCTTAAAACTCAAAGTGGTTCTAAAATGAAATCAATCTTTTATATATATATATATTAACGCAATTGTGTAATAATAATATGTAAATATAATGAAAAATACTAATAAATTATCTAATATATAAAACACAATGATGAATACATATTACACGATAACCCGAAACGTTAACCACAAAATACATATAACACAATGGCCTGAAACGCAAGACATCATAGTAAAATACATATAAAACAATGACTTTAAACGTAAAACACAATGGAAACTACATATTACACAATGACTTAAACGTAATACACAATTAACATAATACTATTTTTCTCAAATTAAGTGAATGTTGAATACACTTACTAAAACAAATTAATAAGTAGAAAGACAAATGTTGAGCACAAAAACACAATGACGAACAAAAAGACACAATGACGTAATCTTTGTTTTAATTTTTATATTTAATTTAATATGAGTACTAATTGAAAAATACAATAACCAAAATATATAAAACAATGCATAGAAAACCTAATTAAAAAACACAACAGAGAACCAAATAATACAATATAATAAACCCACAAACTTTTTTTTAATTTTTATATAAAAATATGATATTCATATTAAAGATAAATAAAACACGTGTTATTATGATAAAAAGTTTTCTAAAAAAATGTCGTATGAAAATGTTATAGACGTTTTAAAATGATGGAGAAATTGACATATGCATTGTATATGGAGAGAGAAAGTCATAATAAGTGAGTTATTACCTTCATGTCGTTCTCATCAATTTTTATTATTAAATTAATCTTCACCATCTAAATTTAAAATCAATAATTAAATTTTTTTCTCACCATTCTCATTTTTGTTATACTTTGTTTTTTAACATTACACGATATAAAAATACTATCAATAACAAAGTAAACAAAAACAGCCCATCTCTTTTTCAGTTATCATTAAATATAAAATATATTATTATTTTCGTATTTTTATGTTTCAATAGTTAAATATGAAATAACTTAAGATAAATAAAATTTGTAGGACCCACTTTTATTTGAAATGACAACACTTTTATATCTATGCTAAGGGTATTCTCAACCTATTCTTTAAAAACATGTAAGAGAAATATGTAAATTATATGGTATGATTATTAGTGTTGTGAGTAATGAGAGAGATTATGTTATATGAGAAAATTAAATTTGAGGTTTCACTGTTTATACCGTATAATTTTCTAATATTTTATAAAATGGTTGTGAGTGAAGGAGAAAGAAATATAATGATAAATGTATAACAAAAATATTGTTTAATTAAAAATGAAAGAGAAAATACAACGACTTTTAGTGTAGTTATATGATATAGATAGACATATGATAGGGAATAGGTTAAAAATGCTCTAATCTAGGTAACTAAAAAAGAAAATAGTGGGCAACTACCTTCATCATCCCCACTTTTATTGTTGCTTCCACCTACAACTTCGACTATTGACAGAAAAAAAATCTGATGATTTTTTTATATCAATCTTTTTTCCGTCTCTATTTTTCAATAATCTACAGGGGTCGGTTTTAAAATTTCACAGGGGTCGATTGAGAATTTCTCGTATATATAACACTAAATATATATTTTACATAGGGGGAGACGACCCCGTAGCTATAGCGTAGGTCCGCTCCTGCCTATGGTTAAATCAGTCTGGTTTTACTATAAATTCTGGGTTAATTTCATGCAAACCGTAAACTGGTCTTTATTGACACAGATTATGATTTATGATTAATGTAACTTATTCTGGTTAATCATGAGGATTTAGTTTCTAAATAATGTGATGGTTTTACAATATTAGACATATTTCTCTGGAAAAAAATCACAGATTTATTCAAATAAGAAAGTAAAGAAATGAAGTTGAGTGTTTATGAACCATATTCATGCATGTCTACTCATCTTTGATTGGAGATTTATATAGTTTGGTTAAACTTAACCGAGTCGTTTCTTTATTACTTTTTTCTTCTCATTTTTGGACTATGCCGGCGTGTATATGGTTCATATATAGTATATAGTTCTATACTTTAAAATACAACTTGACCCGAGTCCTTTTAGAAACTGATCAAGTGATTGGTTTGTTTTGGGTTAGGATGGATCGACAGTGGTAGAAATTGACCAATACAGAATTTATAGTCAAAAGAAAAGTTGAGTTCACTTTTCAACTTGGATTTCATGCGAATTTTATAATCTATCTAGCAGCATTTTGTCACAAAGCAGTCTTAACAACCCGGCCATGAGCCATCACATACAAACCTCTATTATGAAATATGCATAAATCCATCCTTAAAGCACATAAAAAAATACAGGTGAATCTTAAACATAAATCAAAACTCCCAACATGATTTCACAATCAAATAAGTCCAACATGAAATAAAGTCATTCCATCAGAACACATTAGAAACTGACCAATAGCACATTGACCAACCTAACTACAATTAGCAGACCTCTATATTAATCCACCATAGTAGCAGCAAACTGATCAAACCAAATTATCTCGAACCGCATCAGTACAAAATGTAAGATCCGGATGATTGTGAAGAAATAGCGTTTCCATGTACGAATGCACATAAACGCATGCCCGAACCCATCAAGTCCAAGATTATGGATCTTCTCCGAGAGCTACTCATACACAAGTTCTGCATGCTCATAGTCAGTAATTTCAATCATGGCATCACCTCTTTGTATGAATCCCATTACAAACACTTGTTTATAAGGTGTGTTAACAATAAATGTATATAGCGGGGTAAACAAACCACCTTCCATGTCCATACAGTGAACGCATCCATGGCGGACTCTTCAATATGTTCTATAAGAACAAGAGATTCCTTAAGCTTAGACATGTGAAGAAATTGATTAGACCGGGCAAGCCATTCTGGGAGGTTTACTTCCCCAAATTCTTCATGTGTTATGTCAAAAGAAACAATCATCAGATAATTCATATCATCCACTAGCATCATATCATAAGCAAGCCAATAAACAAACCCATCTGTGACGACTGGATAATTGGTACTAGTGGCAAGCTCAAATCTAACCGATATGCGGTCGAGGTTACCACTTAGACTTCTCCAAGCCCCCGTGCTCAACGTAAAAAACTCAACTTGAAAAGGTACGGAAGTTGCGTCTTCAAATTCGTGGCCATATTCAACGTAATTCATTTTCACAATCTTGGGGTCATTGGTGACACGGCAAACACCAAAAACTAAAATGGTATTATATGCCTTCCCATCTGCCACATTAGGCACATCAATCTCAAGGGCTCTTCTAATCGACGGGTTCCATATTATCGCCCTGCCCCAAAACTATCCCTAGCTGGAATAACATAATAGAAACATAACAAGCCATCCGAGCCACCGATTACCTTGTAGAATTCACCACTGTTATCATAAAAGCGAGGTGAAGAGTTAAGGGAAAGTGTGTTAAGTGGGAAGGTGTCATCATCAGCAATTGAGTTGAATCTGTTGATCAATTCCTAATGGTGATAATGGAAAACATGATAATATGATAAACCCATTAATCATATGCGTACCTGTTATAGCATTGAGAGTAGTAACTGCATCAGAGAAGGATGTAGACGACATAGTTGTCAACTTAATCGAGTTCCCCTTTTGGATGCATAGTTAAGGATGGTGTTAGGGTTCTTGAGAGGAACCCAGTATAGGAGAGAAGAGGCACACAAAATTGTATGTGTGTGAGATTAGGTTATGATGTTAATATTTATCTCTCTTTATATACACCTAAGGAGAAACCCTTTATTAGTTAATTAAAGGTAATATGACCCATCAACAATTACCAAACTAATATATAATAAAGTATAATTAATATTTTTATCTAATATTATATAAGTAATGATGATGGACATATAAATAAATATAAATATATTATATTTTATTCTTACATTCTCCCACTTGGCCGAATAGTCATTTATTATGAGTATTAGATTAGTCTGATTAGAAGTTAATACTCATTTTAGCTTTAAACTTAAACTGGAGCAGAGAAATATAGTCATTGAATTGAACATCAGCTTAAGACCCTTATTAATCATATTGCAATCCTTATTTAAAACCTAAGTAGTTATGATCAAATATTTCAAGTAAGCCCTTCAAAAGTTTAATTTGTATAATAATTTGTTTATATGTCATTATGCATGCAGAACATATTAAGAGACATACAAAATCAAAACTGACTAGGAAAATTAATAGTTAATAATTCATAGTACGATATGCAGTTGTACATGGTCATCAATATAACCCTCATGATTATAAGCCCTTTCATAATACTTATGGGTAATAGACCTTTAGTTATAGGATCCTTAAGCATATCATTAATGTATTTGATATGAAAATTTAGATTCCTCAATTCGTTCATAAACGAATAATTAATTTCATATCAAAATTTAATGCAGCACATCTCAAACTGTTGTGAGAAAACATGGTAGCCGACTTTATCACAATAAGTCTTCAATATATAATTTATATGGAGTTTAATTAAACTTATGAGTCCACTAATAAATATTCAACAACATTTATTGACAAAAACGTAACTAATCAACATATTATGTCGTTATGACTTAGGTTGTTGTTATCAGTTCATTATGACTCCTCCATGAGATAGATTTATCTACTGACATAAGAATATATCCCGAAAATTACATTTTCTTATCTCTGAATATGACAAAGTTTAGAGTAATCTACCGGTTTGAATTCTCACATTTTCTTTTAAATTATAGTCTTTCGTTTCTTTTAAAGATATTACTCTTTTAGATGCTTCACATTAATCTATACATATCTAATGTGTTGCAATTTTGAGTAATATATGAACGAGTATAGACTTGAACCTACATAAGACTTCTACTTAATGAAGCATAAGGTAATAATCTCAATGATCCTATTATCCTCTAACATAGAGCAATATTTTTTGTTACATGTGTAAGGACCCATTTAAGGTAAACCGTATAGAACAAAACTAACGTCCCTTTGGGTCTATCTCAGAATGTTATGATATCCATTACATAAGGGATATCTATGAGATCTATCATATCAAAGTATGTACGAACAATGCTTTGACTTATGTAACATATACTTGTCAAAGGAATGTCATCTATATAAAGGCAAGTTTGTTTTTAGTTGCTCCCACTCATTTTGAGGTAGGTACATTAATCCACTTGGTTTTTTGATTAAAGTAATTGTATAAAGATTTCATCACATTTTGATGTTTGCATTAACCCATATATGGATTTTATTGACTTACAGACTAAATGTTATTTGACCTTCAGTTTATAACTTTTAGGTTGTTTTTATGAACATACAAGTATGTAAGCCAGTTGTTAGGGAAAGTTTAATGTTCATCTAATGTAACTCTTAACTATTATACGCTACTAGAACAGTAATGATCCTTAAAGAAATCTTTTGTAATATTGGTAAGAAGATTCTTTGATAATTGGTTTCTCCTTGAATATAACCTTTAACAATCATTCGTGCTTCTTAGTGTCTTAACTTTTTTTTTTATTGAGATTTAGTTTAGTTATGAATACTCTTAGGTGATTCAACCAAATCTCAAATGTTATTCAGACATTAATATCACATATTCATCAAGTGTGCTTGAATGATATGACTTTCTAAACAACCAAGTTAACTCGAAAGTGCATAATCATCAAAGTGTACTCGATAATATATGACTAAAAAATTTTCAAGGCTAATAAGTATCAAGTATGCTCGAATGAGTTAAACTTCAAATAAAGATACCTAAGTTTACTCGAAAGTTTAAAAACATCAAAGTTTACTCGAAATAATATATGCAGACATATTCAAAGTGAAAATGCAACACTTTTTAACTTAATGTTGGTGCCATTATATCGATTACGTGTTATTTATTCCCAGTTTTCACACCGATTCAAGGTTCGAAATGCCATTATATCACATAATCAATGTTCATTCAAGCTTCTAAATGTTTGTTTCGACTGGTTTCGAACCCTCGGACCATCGGATTTTGAAACCGAGTTTCATAACTTGTGTTTTTACGTGTTAAGAACTATTCTGATCGTCTAGATAACCTTAAAACCATGTTATTCGGAGTCCTTAATCTTCAAACTTATCATAAAATCTCGGATTTTGAATTTTGAATTATCGAACTGTCGCCGATTCAGATTCAGGCGAAGTTAGGGTTTAGGCGAAGTTATCCGTAACTTCGCCTGAAGCTTAAGTTCGCTTGAGGCGAAGTTATCCGTAACTTCGCTTGAAGCTTAAGTTCGCCTGAGGCGAAGTTATCCGTAACTTCGCCTGAAACTTAAATTCGCCTGAGGCGATGTTGTGATGAGGCGAAGTTAACATTAACTTCGCCTGGATCATTTTTAATTAATATTCATTAGACGAACTTAAAGCTGAAGCGAAGTTGTTCCCAACTTCGCCTCACCTTTAACTTCGCCTATACAGAGTTTATCACAACTTCACTCATGGTAACCAGCGAACTTGTGTTATTCATTAACGTTTATCTAACTTGGTTAGTTTGTTGCAGATATGGCTGCGGTAGCTGGTGCTGGAGGTGCAGGAGGAGACGATGGTGATAACCAACGTCAATTTTTCCCGGGTCACAATATGTACATCACCCTTGACCCGGAAGCGAGCGGCGTTGAGGATTACCGCGAGATTATTACTTTCCTAATACCCTCGAGGATTTTTCATGCCATCACAAATACTCTGCCAATATCTCTACCAAATATCGAAGACTTTTGGCAGACGGTCGAATACGACTGTCGTGTTGAGCCCCCGGTCATGCGAGCGACTGTGAACAATCAACAAGTTCAGTTCAATTCTGAACAGATCCGGGTGGCATTACGGTTTGGAGAAGAGACGAGGGACGACCCAACTGAGTTCGTAGCTCCGTTTCGTGATGGAGCGTTTCTCCGAATGGGCTATTCTGGTCCATTAGGCGATACACATAGACGGAAGGGTTTTCTGCTTGATCAGTGGCGCTTCCTTATGCACGTCATGATAGTTTGCATGTCAGGAAGGAAGGCGGGCACGGATGGTATGGGTGCGACCATGCAGTCAGCAATGACTGCACTGACTTACAATAAACGCTACAGTTTCAGTCAGATGGTCTTTTACGAGATAGACAGACAGAGGAGGGCGATGTCTCGGGAGCGGTTCATTATGTACCCACGTTTCATCCAGATGATATTGAACCATGTGGCTCCGAATCTACCTCAGAGACGACCGATAAGATACGTGGAATCTGTGAGCAAACGTATCTTTGCTCAATGCCGCACTTCGAGTGCGAGGAGCAACCCTGAACGTCGTCCAAGGCATACTCCACTGTTTGGGTTTTTAATCAACCCAGAGTATGTTCCTGCTGGTGGGGACGAGTTTAGAGATCCTCAACCGCGACAGGCAAGAGCAACTCAAGCTCCACCTGCTGTGCCTGTTGTGTCGGCTGCAGAGGATATAGATCTTGATGCTGTCTTTGGAGGTCAAGGTTATTTTGATATGGATCAAGTTGAAGAGGTGCAGGTCTCTGCTGCACAGGGTTCGGGTGTGAGTGTTACTAGAGCAGCAACGTCGATGGCTGACTCAGATTTGGATGAGATCATGGATGAGGGGAGACGGTTGATGGTGTCTCGAGAGAGAACTTTTGGGAAGAGAAAGAGAACGGAGGATGATGAAGAGTCAGAAGAGGAAGAAGATATACATAAGCTGATAAGAAGATCAAGACGGGAAAGGACAGGTGCTGGCATGGGAGCTGGAGAGACTTCAAGGATGGTACGTTTCGCTCCGGCCGCACTGTCTGGTATGTCTATCGTTCCTACTTCCGTACAGGTTACAGGTATAAGCACTGCGGATGTTCCCGTGGTGGCTACATCATCTGCTAGCATTCCATCTACCACTACTATCCAGACGTCGACTCCGGAGATTGTGTCTCTACCACCTCCAACGCTTACTCAGTCGGTGGTAGCTGCACGATTTGTAGAGTCAACGGTCATCACTACTGCAGGGTTATCAGGTATGGCACCACCTGCGGTTACACCTGCTTCTGATGTCTCGCCTACGCCTATGTCAGACTCAGAGAGAATAGCTTCACTAGAGCGGATCGTGGCAGAGCAATCGAAGACTATTCAACGCCTAGTGGAAGCAAATCAACTACAGTCATCCCTCCTGGTTGAGCATGGGAAAATTATAGATGCCTTTAAGGAGTTCTTGGCATCTCAGGGGGAGATGAGCTGTAAGGGCGACGAGCTCAGGACGAAAAGAAGAGATGACCGAGACGATGATCCCAATGCATCGAAAGATGCAGGTGGTGAGCTGCCAAGAACTTCTCAAGCTCTTGGTACTTCCACAGCTGAGGGGGAGTCTGTCGACGCGGCTGGTGGTTCTGGTGGTGATGATGTGGTGTTGGTTGAGGATGACGTGATTGATGCGTTGAAGGAACTTGACGATGATATGTTCAGCGATGATGTGTTGTTTGATGAAGATGTGCTGCCGAGTGATGTGATTGAGAAGATCGGTGAGCAGATTGAGATTGAGAGTGAGATTGAGGAAGGAGAGATAGTAGTTCATATGTCTAATGTCTGTAATCGAGTCTGTAATATTGTTTATGTATTTGTTTGTTTAAAGCGAAGTTTTTGACAAGTTCGCTTAGGCGAACTTGTTAACCAAGCGAAGTTGTTGACAAGTTCGCCTAGGCGAACTTGTTGAACGAGCGAAGTTATGGACAACTTCGCCTGAGGCGAAGTTGTCGTGTATTTATATAGGTTACGGATTACGGTTTTAGTGTTGGTTTTAAGTAGTTCAAGTTACGTGTAATTCAGTGAGTCAAGTGACGTGAGGTCGAGAGTCTGTAAGTATCACGGTTTGAGTTATTAATATAACGTGAGTTTGTTCGTATCGTATTCGTATGTTCGTGTGATTGTGTTCTACGTCCGTAACGATCTACACAGGGATTCCGCACCTGTGTATATCGGGATATTTCGTGTGATCCGTCCAGGGAACCTACACTTAAACTTTACATCAAACAGTTTTATCATTATAGTTCAAAGTTTAAGAGCAAGTAGTGCATAATGAGATCAAATTTCTGTTTTATCCTTTCAAATTCCTTTCTTTTTTATGAAAAGATCTCAACAAGGGATCATACTGATTAAGTCACCTTTCAATACTTCATTCTCAGCATTATTATGACATAATAGGCAGGTTAATAGCATGTATTTGACTTAGCATGAATTTCATTACTTTGGTGATATGCTTAAAGTTCAATTAAGTGCATAATACAAAAATGGATAACACTTATTGCACTATGATGCTCCATATCTTTTCTCAAATCTTATTTGGCTTTCTCCAGATCACCCTAATTTGACTTCAACCCCCTGATATTTGGTCAAAATAGTTTTATGACAGAACACTTAAAATTTCTTAATGAATTTTTCTTTTCAAAAAATTTCAGACAGTTTCGGTTGAATGTTGGACTTACATGTCACGCAGTTCGGACTTACAAGCCATCCATTCAAGGTGTTTAGGACTTATAATGATGCCCCACCTCTGTAGTTCTAGCTTAAACCCTCATATTTGATTTCTTTAAAACTTGTTAACATTTCTCAACTTTTTGGTTGATGTATAATCAATTTGCACAAATTTGTTCTTTGTCATATTCATAGGATGTTTCATTTTGAGTGACCAAATACCAACAGGCTCGTGTATGACTGGATAATTACTATTCGGCCTATCATTCGGAGAGATTTATCTTAAAACATGCATATTTAAAAATGTATCTCTACATTAAGCTTAGCATGTTCATTATGTTTATATCATCTTAGTTTCACACATCATGGAAAACAACCATACATATTAATGGCTGCAATAATAGTCCTTTTAGCCTATTAAATCCATATGATTGGTGTAAATAAACAATCTACTATCATTACCAAATGTTGGATAAATTTTCATTGAAAACATTTTAAGCTTCTATAAAGCTTTGAACTGAATAATCTTATCATTTCTTTAGACCATCAACTTGCTCATTTGTCAAAAATGATTTTATTTGTAAAACTTCTTTGAAAAGTGTTCATTTGAGCGTACGTATTTAAAATCAAATCCCAGTTTTGACAACGACAATCAGTAACATATTCAAGAATAATTAGAACATGAATGTCACGCACTAACACAATTAGACTAACATAATGCTCAACCAAGACTAATTATGCAGAGTCTGTCATGTCCTAAGCACATCATCATATCAGATTATCCAACATATTCATGATATCAGATAAGCATACAGATTCAACATTTCAAAGCATATATAGACACACTTAGTAATATATCATAAACAATCACTTAAACCAAATCTAAGCATCATATATACCTAAGTCAAATACATGTAGTCAATTTAAGCACATTTCAATTTGATCAAGTTTCACACATTCAAGAATAATACACACAATTTCCTCACTCAATACCTTTTAAAGAGATAGTCAGTTAGCACATTGAGCACACATCATCAATCAGACCTCATCAGAGTTGATCATGCCTAATGCTTTTAATAGAAAGTGAAATCTTGTTTTATCTAGTGGCTTGGTGAATAAATCTGTCAAGTTGTCACTAGTATCAACTCTTTTAATTTCTATTAGACCTTCTCACTGCAATCTCTAATGAAATGATGTCTGATTTCAATGTGCTTGGTCTTAGAGTGTTGGACTGGGTTCTTAACTATGAACAGAGCAACAATATTATTAATGTAAATATGAGTGTTCAAGTAATTCAAACTATAGTCCAGGAGTTGATTTTGAATCCAAAGGACTTGTGCACAACAGGCAGATGCAGCAACGTACTCAGCTTCAGCAGTAGAGATTGTCACAGTTATTTGCTTCTTGCATTGCCATGACACTAGCCCGTCTACCAAGAATTGACATCCACCTGATGTAGACTTCCTACTCATGTTGCAGCCATCATAGTCACTATGAGTGTATGCAAGTAGATTAAAGGCAAGGTTTTTAGGATACCATATCCCCAAATCAGGTTTTCCTTTCAAATATCTAAAGACCCTTTTGATAGCAGTCATATGAGACACTTTTGGGCATGATTGGAATCTTGCACACGCACACACACACAGCAAACATAATGTCAGGTCTTGAAGCAGTAAGGTACATCAAAGATCCAATCTTGGCTCTATATTCATGTTCATCCACATGCTCTCCTTTTTCATCAACTATTATCTTCTCATGTGTGTCCATTGGAGTGGAAGCAGTCTTCATGTCTTGACATTCGAATTTGTTCAAGATGTCTTGCACATACTTTGATTGACAAATGAATTTACCATCCTTCTTTTGTTGAAATTGCAATCCCAGAAAGAAATTCATTTCTCCCATTGAGCTCACGCAATACTTAGACTTCATCACTTCCTCAAACTCCAAACACATATGTTCATTTGTAGACCCAAAGATGATATCATCAACATATACTTGAACCCGAAGCAAGTCTCTTCCTCTTTTCTTGTAGAATAGAGTCTTATAAATGGCTCCTCTTTGAAATCCATTAACAAGTAGAGGTTAGACAACTCATCATGCCAAGATCTTAGAGCTTGATGTTGTCCATATAGATCTTTATTCAGTTTATAAACTCTATTAGGATACTCAGGATCCTCAAAACCTGGAGGTTGAGTGACATACACCTCCTCTTTTATTATTCCATTTAAGAAAGCAGATTTGATATCCAATTGAAATACTATGATGTTCTTAGAAGCAGCATAGGCTAAGAAGATTTTGATTGCTTCTAGCCTTGCTACTGGAGCAAACACTTCTTCAAAATCTATTCCTTCTTCTTGTAAGCATCCTAGTGCAACTAGTCTTGCTTTGTTTTTCATTACAATGCCTCTTTCATTCTTTTTGTTCTGAAAAACCATTTGGTGCCTATTGCAAACTTTCCTCTTGGCTTATCTACATGTTCCCAAACTTGAAAATTTCAAACTGAGCCAATTCCTCTTGCATTGCTTCCACCCACCTATTGTATTTTAAAGCTTGAAAAATGTTCTTGGGTTCAATCTGGGATAGAAAATAGGAGTACAAACAAATGTTTGCAGATTCAGATGCACTTCTTGTAACTCTTTCATGTAGATCACCAATTATGTTTTCAGAAGAATGATTTCTTTCAACAAAAGAAGTTTGAATAATTTGATTTGAAGAAAGTGTTGAATTAAGATTTATGTCATTGAGATCAGGTTCTTCAATGACCAAATTTGATGTTGTATGGTTCATATCTGCATTTTCTTCATCATTCTGTACTGTTATGATGAAGAAAGATCACTTTCAATGTTCAAATTTTGAAACAAAGTTTAAAATGTTGATTGTCTATTAGTTTGCTGATCTTGATCATGTTTGTCATCAGGTTGCACATCATTCATGACAAGATTTTCTTGATCTTGTGGCTAATCAAAATTTTCATTTTGTTCATCTTCAGATTCATCATTTGTTACATCTTTATTATAGGAATATTCAGTGTTCTTTTTAACAACCTTAGACCATAATCTATCCAAATCAACATTCTTCTCTGAAGTTGATTCAGGGCATTTGTCCTATACAAAGTATCATCAAAATCCTCAGGCTAAAATTTGAAGGGTTTGATTAACTTTTCAAGATCAAATAACCATGATGCTCCATCAGCTGTGTTGAACTAATTTTCATTAAAAATCACATATGAAGATTCAGTTACACTCAAATGGTCTTTTACATAGACTCTGTAAGCTTTTGAATGTCTTGAATATCCAACAAAGAAACAATTTAAGGATTTATAGTGAAATTTGTTTGAATAGTCTTTTTTATTCAACAAGGAGCACTTGCATCCTAAAGGCTTGAGTAACTTGATGTAGGGCTTTCTTTTGAACAAAATCTCATAGGAAGTTTTGTCTCGACTTTTGTTGAGAAGGACCCTGTTATGAACATAGCAAGCAGTGTTTATAGCTTCTGCTCAAAATGTCACAGGCAAATAAGCATCTACTATCATGGTTATTGCAGCTTCAACCAATGTTCTGTTTCTTCTTTCTGTAACTCCATTTTGTTCAGGAGTTCTAGGAGCACTGAATTATTGAAATATTCCTTTGGCTTGACAAAATTCAGTCATCACCCCATTCTTGAACTCAGTCTCATTATCACTTCTATTACCTTCACCCTTACATCTAATTGATTCTCTATCCTTGTTACACAGCTCTTAATCAACTCAGCAGCCTCATCCTTTGAGTTTAGAAAGTAAACCCATGTATATCTTGAGTAATCATCTATGATCACCAAACAATATATTTTCTTTCCAAAACCAGGAACACTTACAGGACCAAACAGATCATGTGAAGAATTTTAAGTGCTTGTTCAATTGAGTTTATGATTTTTGTTTTGTGTGATGACTTATGTTGCTTACACTTTTGACATTAAATACACCTGTCATCCAATTTGAACTCCCTTGTGGGTAAACCAATTACATGTTCACCTTTAACAAGTTTGTTCATATTTTTTAGATTGACATGACAGAGCTTCCTATGCCACAACTGTGTTTCATTTTCAGTAGCTTTGGACACAAAGCAGGTTCCACCTCTTGAAATGTTATCTTTCATTCTTAATTCATATAAGTTTCCATTTCTAGGAGCAACCATCATGATCATATCAGGAGGAATTGCAAATTCAGGTTTGAGGATGAAATAGTGAGAATCATCAAATCCAACAATATAACCTTTATCACACATCTGAGAGATGCTCAAAAGATTATATTGTAATCCTTCAACATAGAACACATTATCAAAAGATACTTTGCCATTTGTAAGAATGCCTTTCCCCACAATTTTCCCTCCATTTTCATCACTCCCAAATGCAACTGGCCTTTCAATTTTTTCTTCATAGTTGACCAATACGTCTTGTCACAACTCATGTGCCTAGAACATCCACTGTCTAGATACCCTACATCATTCATTTGGGTGGATTGGTTCTGAGATGAAGAGCACTCAGCTTCATTTCCAATCTTTTCCATAAATGCCACGTTTGCCTTCTCTATAACTTCAGCATTGTTACTCCAGTCAAACACACCATCTTGTTGTGGTTGAGTTAAAGCAACATTTTTTCTTGATTTCTTGGCTGATTGGCGTTGTTTCTATTCTGATTGGCAGGAGCATGTGGAGGGACTTGTTGGTTTCTTTGAAAAGGTTGTTGTTGTGGGATCACTTGTTGATAAATTTTGTTTTTGTTGTTGAACTGCCTTTGTTGACCTTGATTCTGATTTTGATATTGGAACTGATTTCTTTGTTGGTTGTTGTTCTGGAATTTCCTTGGCTGATTACATTCTCTTGCAAAATGACATGGTAATTGGCAATTATAGAAAATATCCTTGGATTTGTCAAATCTAATTCTATCATTTGGTCCAGAAACCAATGACCTACCAGTTCTATTATACAGCCTTTTACTCCTCACAACTAGCATTGCACATTTCCACTTAGAATCCATATCTTCCAAATTAGAAACATCAATCTGTTCAAGGTCTTTTTGCACCACACTTGTATGAATCAGATTTTTTGCCACAAATGCATTATAAGACTCAGTGAACATAGAAAAGAGAGCTTGATAATTATTTCCATGATTTCCAGAAACATAGGGTGCTTGTCCACTAGCCATTGATGATGTATCACTATCATCTATCAATTGAACATTGAATCTTGACTGTCAACCTTGATTGCTTGACTGACCAGTAGCAAACACTCTTGGTGTTTCAGCACCATACTCACTTGGTTCTTCAATTATTGGGACTTGTTGTAGGTTTTTGGTTGACAGATTCCCCCTAGGTGCAATAAGAGCATTAGCCACCTGGAAGCTTGGCTTGTCTTCCTTGATCATATGATTTTCAATCATTTCATACCCAGCATCTTGCCAAAAGAAGATAACATCATCAAGCTTGAAAGTTGGGAAATTAGTTTTTTCCTTGATGAACTTGCTTGCAGTGTACCATTCTCCAGACAAAGACGACAATAGCTTCTTGTATAGATCAAAATTTGTTATTGCAAGGTTAGTGGTTCTGATTTCATTGACAATAACAATAAACCTTTGCAAAACACATTTCAATATTTTTCCTTCCTTGAACTTGAATCTATCCAGTTGTTGCTTCAATCTGTCTTTCTTGATGTCTTTAAGTTCACTGTTTCCTCAAACATTTCCACAATTGCATCAAACATAGCCTTTCCAGTAGTGTGATGAGCCACACTAGTCAAAATCTCCCAAGACAGACCAAGTTTAAGCATAGACAATGCTCTATCATCTTTCTTTTTCATTTGTCTTTCCACCGTTTGTTTGTTTCCAGTACCATCAGGAACATATGGTCCATTCTTAATTGAATTCTACATGTCTACACCGTTGTAGCACACAGCTGCTT